>NW_025765778.1:0-110161 GCF_003918875.1 Haliotis rubra | reverse complement strand
TTGGAATTTGTGGCACCGTTCCAGTTACGTATTTATTGCTAATCTGTGTTACTAATTCAAACTTTCAATCATACAATATGTTAGCTATTTGCAAAATCTATTAACAAATTTTAATTCTTTTTTAAAAGCAATAGTGCAAATGAGGACTTATATTAGTAAAAGATCCTTCATAGATCAGGTTTAGAAATAGATTATCCCTTATTGATGCGATTGATTCGTTCATTACTAAGGGGATACAAAACGGAGGATCTTCACCTTTTAATAGGTACTCTATTACGTATTATATCTGTGTAGCCAAAACAGCATCGTCAGTATGGTAAAGCCCTCTTCAAATCTGGATGACAACCCAAATAAGTGAAAGCGAAGTACCAGGGTTTTATTTCATGCCATTTCTTTATACCTACTTGGGTGTCCCCACTTCTTTTGCATCAGATCACGGATGTATAAGATCTTATAGCAGCTTTGTAATCAGGTAATGGAATCAGAAGTGGTGTCACAGATTTGTTGAAGTGCTGCCTTAGCAACAATATCAGCTCATTGTGTTCCCAGAAATGCCAACGTGGCTGGGTAACCAACAAAGAAGACGATATCGCATTGGCCAGTAGTAGCAAGTTCAATGTACAATTCAATAATTTCTCTAATAAAAGAGTGGATGTTTGAAATATTTTTAATAGCCTGAAGACACGAAGAAGAGAATCTGAAAGATGATATATTGTTTATATTTACGAGTGTTTATTAATATATTTAAGGCTGTTAGTATTGCGTTTGGCTGCTGCTGAGATTGAACTGTCATTGGATAATCTGGAAGATATTGTTTTAGGACTAAAGACAGTGAGTGGCACAAAACCACCGCGCCACCATCCTTCGACCCATCTGTAAAATAAGGATTTATATGTATTGTATTTACTTTTTAATTGATTATATTCTTGTTTATATTGTAAGTCATTAGTTTCTGATTTTTTAAATTTAGTAAGTGTTAGGTCGACTTGTGGCTTCAACCAATTATAAGGAGGAGAAGAAAGACGGGAAGGAGCTATATTTTCCAGCTCAATGCCGGCAGCAGTAATGAATGGCTTAATCCTGAGCCCAAGAGGCGGAACAAGAGAAGATTTCTTGTTGTACAAATCCTCATAAAGAGGATTAAAGATGCAGTGAAATGCAGGATTAGACTCGTTAGAATATAATTTGTAATATATTGCAAAGATAGTTTTATACGGCGTTGGTTGAGAGAAGGTTCGTCTGCCTCGACGTAAAGACTGTCAACAGGAGAAGTTCTGAAAGACCCAAGACAAAGTCTCAGACCTTGATGGTGGACTGAATCTAAGAGTTTTAGGTTGCTTTTACAGGCTCCACCATATACGATGGAGCCATAATCAGAGCTTCGAGCCGGACAAAGTGATCTGTATAGGTGTAGGAGCGTAAGCTTGATCCCCTCCCACCTTGAATTAGACACGACTTTCAATAAATCGAGGTGCCTTCAGGCATTTAGTCTTTAGAGATTTGATATGCGGAAGAAAAGTTAAATGGGAGTCGAAAATGAGGACCCAAACTTGGCCTCCTTGACAACCTTGATGGTAGTGCCATTTAAAAGCAGTTCTGGGTCTTTATGTAGCTTATATTTTTCTACAGAAGTGTAGACAATTAGTTTTGATTTAGAAAATTTAAAGCCGTTTCAAGACACCATTTATGTATTTTATTTAAACACAGCTGTAGTTGCCGTTCAATAGATGTTACATATTCTTACCGCGACAAAGAAATATTAAAATCATCCACAAAAGTGATCCATCAATTGAATCGTTTAAAACCTTGGATAAACTGTTGATCTTAATGCTAAATAAAGTGACAGACAAAATACTTTGTCTTTGTGGGACACCCTGATCCTGATTGTAATGGTCAGACAGGGGTTGAACCCACTCAGTTTAAAATTACCTGTCTTTTTAAAAACTGTGAGATAAAAAGAGGTAAACGACCCCTTAAACCAAAATCATGTAAATCCTTTAAAATGCCCATGCTTCCAGGTGGTATCGTACGCTTTCTCGATCAAAGAATATCGATACTGCATGTTGTTTATTTACTATTGCATTTTAACAAAGGATTCTAGTCGTACTTAAATGGTCAATGGTACTACGATTTTTCCTGAAACCACATTGAATATTGGTTAAAAGGTTATTGGTTTCAAGATCCCATGTTAATCTATTGTTTACCATTCGTTCCATGGTTTACAGACACAACTCGTTAAAGAGATCAGTCTGTAATTAGACGGATCAATTATGATCCCGGCCAGGTTTTTGGAATGAGGCCACGATGTTGGGAAATTCCCTGAAGTCCATATTTGATCAAAGATTTCTAAAAGGATTTCTAAACATGATTCCAGCAAATGTTTCAAGAGCTGATAGTGTATATTATCAGCTCCTGTTGCTGTGTCATGAGCTTGCTCAAGGGCAGTGTGGAGCTCATGTAATGAAAATAATTCATTATAGTCTTCGCCATTGTCCGAGTTAAAATTTATTCTTTTCTTCTCCTGTTGTTTCTGATATTGTTGAAATTCAGGGACGTAATTTGACGAAGAAGAGTGTTTGGCGAGTGTTTCACCAAGCTTATTGGCAATGTCAGACTTACCAGTCAATATATTGCCACCATCCTTCAGATGGTGAACAGTAGATTTGGAACCTTTGCCCTTAATTCTTTGGATCATGTTCCACACCTTTGAAATCGGTGTGCGTGAATTTATTTTAGAAACATATTTCCTCCAAGACTGACGCTTATTCTGTTTAAATGTACGTCGAGCCTTGGCATTTAAATTTTTTACTTTATTCCAATTATGGACAGTAGGATGTCGCCGAAAATATTTTTCAGCTTTCTTCCTGCTCTTTCTGGCCTGTTTACATTCATTATCAAACCATGGCTTACGAATATGTGGGACTGCAGAGGACTTGGGTATAGTTTGATCAGCAATGTCATTGAGGAGATCACAAAATAATTGTATAGGATCTTCGCTGTTCACAAATACGTCATGTTTTAAGTGTTCAACTTACACGACAGCGTATGGGACTTCTCCCCAGGAAACGCTGCCTAGTCGAACCACCAAAGGAGTGAGTGAGTTAATATTTAACGTCACATCGGCATTATCTCAGCCATATCGTGACGAAAACAAATTATACAATACAAAAATGGAAACATTGTGAAGCGTTAAACCTGTCAACGATGGACAGTAAAAATACTAAAGTATCACAGATATCAACATGAAACTAGCATCTAAAACTAAAATAGTGTAATTAAAGAAGACAATACAATATAAAACACAGGCTACAGATCGCTAGCATCTGAATGTAGATTACCATACTAGGAACCATGGGGACTTACATTACTTTTGCTACCTGCATGGAGCCTAGCTGGATTTATACCGACCCTTCAGCCGCTGACGACTGTAGGAAAATTTAGCCGAAATTTAAAAGAACAAAAATACTACGTTTAACAACTGCGTACGTGAAAATTTTACTTTGAACGTTTTTGGGACTTACGTACCCTCTCAGGAGGACAATAATTTTACGCTACTTCAACCCCCTTTGAGGATACAGCCACTAACAATCTAAGTTGATAATCTGAACTACCAATTATTAAACTTTATCTATTGACAAAACATATATCAAAATTCATTTAACAAATCTATCTCTTTTAAAAAATCAATGATTAAATTATAATTAACTTTATTAAAAAGGTCCTGTACTCGAACCACCAAGAACTTTCCGGAGAATATGTAGACTCCCCAACACTGCAGCTTTCTGCATTACCCAGAGTGTCAGAAGGGCTGTTCTCCCGATGGAGAACCCGGACACTCTCCTGATCTGCGCCAAGATATCAGGAGTACCAAACCAAGGGCACCGAGAACAATGGGGAGTCTGACGACAATGCACTTGGGATGCAAGCGAGACATTTCAAAGGCGATATCTACATACTTAGCATGTTTATATTAATTATTATTTCATTATTATGTTAAACGACCAGTGTGTTAATTTAATTCCTAGATAGCATTTCGGTGTTTTTTATAGACTTCATTTCATACAACCACATACAGGAAGCAGTAGTACCCATGATTCCCGTTAACGTGTTCTTACTTTGGTACTGTAGTTTATAACCTTATTTTAGTGTACCATAAATAATTTGGCGGAAAACTATATGTGTGAAAAGTAAATTGTGAAACATTCCTGTTTTGTTGTCCTTTGCAGACTAGTATTCAATTATAACTAACTTGTAGCCATCGCTATATGGCTGTAATATTGCCGATGAGATGTTAAATTTGAACTCACTTACTTTTACTGTAAGTGTTAGCATGGGTAGGAAGATCGACTTTAAGACGACAGATTGTCCATTTAAACATCTGAGCCTCTGTTTTTGTATTTCCGTATATATTTATGTTTCATTCATACTCATATTTAATCGCAAATCATCTGATTACATAAAGTAAAATAGAAGCGACAAAACCCTTTCCACATCCACATACATAAGACAACTCACAAGGCAGTATCGTTGGGAAAAACACCATAATACTGAAAACATGCCTCCATGCCTTCTATAATAATACTCTTATTCTTCCTTATTCCAGTATACTCTTACAGAAAGTAGGGAACTTTATTTTAAAGATTCACGATTAAAAGATTGAGATATATCGCAGTCAGTCAATGGTGACATGATAATAATGAATGTTTTGAGAGTGCATCACCACTTGCACTTCCTTATGACCATAGTTGTTTGTACAGTAATCGCTCTTGAAATATGATCATGTATGACGTGAAATTTACATGAGTACGATTTGTATTTTCAAACAACAACAAAAACACAGCTAGAAACAAACACTAACAACAGTGTGATGTAAGATGATTGTCAAAATTAATGGTCTAGCTATAGTGATATATCGACCTTCTTGAAAACCGTCAAAATCAAGAATGACACCCCATGCACGTGTTTGGGCCTACTGCGTTGTGCACGTGAATCAATGAGTTGTGTTCAGGGTTGGTGATAACGAGAAATGGTGGTGCGTTCATAAGATGTCTGTCTTTGAAAACTTTGATAACGCTTATCCTTCCTATCCAAATTGAAAGTTCAGATTCCCCTACTTCTTTTGAGATTATAGATGTCATCTTTTCCGATGGAAGCAACTCAGCTTTCAAAGCGCACATCATGTGAAAGCCTAATTTGAACCTATAATTGTGGCTTCCAATCCCTATGATTTGTACAACACTGATATTTCAGTATTTCACAACCATGAAACGTATGTCATAACAGCGAAAATATGTCATTAAACTCCAGGGCACAAAGGATGAATTACTAAGTGAGCGTGTCTGTAGTAAATGCAAACATAGGATGTTTAATGTCCTTTTAGGTCTACATGCCTGTCTAAAAAAGGAGTGAGCCGAATTCATCAGTAACTGGTATTTCTGTTCGCAATGCATTACATTTTATATGAAGACTTCAATTCAGAATGGTATCAGTTAAGGGCGATAATAGATAAGGTCGTTGGATGATTTAAAATACATATTTCAAAACAGGATTTATCATTACGTGGACTCCATATTACTTCCATGACATAAGTACATTACTTCAACTTAACCGTGAAGATCCGGGTTGGTGTCAAAGACGAGGTTGTAATGGCTGTTTTTTAAAGTGAATTGGCAGCAACTAGTTGAAGAGACTTGACCCATGGAGATCATTGTGCTCGTACTTTATCTACAAATGAAGATCCGGGTTAGAATTGGTCTTCAGTAACTAACGGGATCGGTTGGTCAGACTTGCTGACTTGCTTGACACATGTCATCGATGCTCATGCTGTTGATCTGGTCCAAGCTGTATTATTTACTGACAGCCATATAGCTGGAATGTTACTGATTGCGGTGTCAAACAGGAAGACAACCAACAAACTAACCAACTGCCATCTTTGATAAACATGTATTTATTAGATACACACTTTTGAGCCATTGTGGAACGATTCTTATACCTTTAAAACTTAACAGATAAATGTTTCGTGCACATACTGTTGTCGAAGTAAAGAGAATATATATTCTCTACCGGTGACACATGATCTCAATCAATATACAATAGCAGAAACAAACATTAATGTTCATTTACAAAAGTTAAAATATGACAGTTCTCATTTCAAAATGTTTTAGCAAAGACATTGAATTTCCGTGCTGGAATACATTTCCAGGAAATGCTGGAAACAACTCTTGTGCAGGAAATGCTGAGGCAAACACCACCTATGACGTGTGAGCAAATAATCTATTGACCATGTTAACTACAACAGCAATATTTATAGCTTGAGATTGTTCCCATGGCATAACCATTTTGATTATTATTGCATAACTGAGTGATTCAATGTAAAGTGATAGCCCCTGCTTGCAGAAGGTGGAGGCAGGCAGTTTCACAGGAAGAGCACAAGTATAGATCTGTTTATGAAGCACTTACCTATTATTTCTTGTTTAATGCATCTCTGCGATTTGTTCCGGTAACCTAAGCAACAGCTGAACGACAACAACAACTGAAACAACACATCAATGCAAACCATTCTACGCATCACCACTGTACAGTGACATCATGTATTTCATGTCGGCGTTAGCACTACTTTCACTCGTCGTCTTATCAAGTGCCAAGACGAACAATTCAACCCAGTCAACATTAAGAAGACTCTTATCATATATCAAAGGGGAAAAATCATCTGCTGGTATTGCTCTGGCCCTCACTGATCGCAAACAGGTGAACATTAGTATACTGCCAATGTCCATCTCCAGTCTCAATGCAGCCGAACAGACTTTCACTTTTAGTGCTGGTGTCAAGATGATATGGCTCGACCAAACCCTGGCTTGGAACAAAACTGAATATGATGATATTGAAAACGTGACCATCTCTGCAGATTACGTGTGGGTACCTTCTGTTGACATCCCTAATGGTATCGACGAGGTTAGACTGGATTCAGTAAAATCTTCACTGATTCAAAACAACGGAGAAGCATCAGTTATTATTACTGACACTTTCAAGACCAGTTGTCAGATAGACATCACCATGTACCCCTTTGATGAGCAACAATGCAGCATGATGTTAATGCCGTCGGATAACTTTTATCTTGGAGTTGATAGGGGTGGCTCGATTATGGGGGGGAGTACCGACATTCTTCATAGGGAACAATGAATGGAAGTTGGTTGACCTATATGTCTACCTTGTAGATGTAAAGATGGGACGGACCCAAAATTTGGTGAAATTTGATTTTTGTTTGAAACGCAAGAGCATGTTCTATATTGTGAGTATAATCTTTCCCATGACTCTTCTCTCTCTGCTCAACGCCTGTGTGTTCTTCCTACCAGCTGACTCCGGAGAGAAGATGTCCTACCTCATCTCCATATTTGTGTCATATGCAGTGTTCATGAACTTCGTCAATGACTCAATCCCCAAGTCCGGAGACGTGTGTCGGCTCTCAGTGTACCTGACCCTTGTCATCTGCCAGAGTTGCCTGGCTATCATTACCACTATGGCCAGCCTCAATGTTCGCAGTAACAGCCTTCTGTTTAAGTCCGAGACAGGTGTACAGCCAATGAATGATGAAGTAACCACGAACAGCACTGAACGCCCATATTCGAAGTCTGCCTCAAATGACTGCCGAACAAAACGCGTCTTGTTCATGGTGTTCTTGGTGCTGGCTCTGATGTCCCTGCTGGTGTTTTGTGTATAGGAAGGACTGAGTCTGGAGGTAGACATTCAATGTCCTCCTGACTGTCTGAGGAATGTCTCAAGTGTAATTTCCACTTCAAAAGTTTGCTTTTGATGTAGTCAATGTATATTGTAGGTATATAGACTCATGTGGCATTGACTGTTGTTGTAACAAGGTAACTATTTACCTAAATATGTGCTTAAAGTCAATGTAATAATATGTTTCATGTTTTTGTAACAAATGTATTAGTGAGTGAGTTAATATTTATCGTTACATTGGTAATATTTCAGCCATGTCGTGATGAGAACAATCAGTTATTATATCATAGATCAATAAAATTAGAATTAAAAGCCTGTTGACGAAGAACAGTAAAACTACTAGTGTATCACAGATAATATAGTAAAACTAACATGTTATCATAAAACGATATTATTAAAGTGAACAGTACACTATAAAAAATCATATAGACTATAGATTGCTAACAGCCAAAGGTAGATCACAATTCAAGAGACCATGGGGACTTACAGCACATTTGCTTCCTACATGGAAACAAACTTATGACGGACTTTATGGCTTTCCTCAGTCAGCTAAGTAATATAGAATCTGGAGCAGATCATCTGTTTGCGGTATATCTACAAACATACAAGTATCGGGAGATACATTGAATCTGAGAGTCGTGGGAAGTTGGAAGAAAGTGTGCCCTTCATTACCCTTCTTATAATTGTTGCTGTACCACGGATCAAAACTAGCTTAATCTTAGATCACGACCAGCAACAGCATAAGTACCAGATAAGGAGCATAACTCTCCACAGTGGTGCGGTGTTTAAAGAAGAACATAGTATAGCTACTTATCGACATTCTACCCATATTTCGGGGCTGTTGGGTAGCCTGAGTGGTTAAAGCGTTCGCTGGTGCTGCTAAGCAACTATGGGCCCACCCACGTTGGTTTGTGCGAAATATTTATCAGATAGCTTTCGAAACATTACCCGTTTAAAGGAGCAATATTGGTGTGTCCATGTTAAGTTTCTAATTGTTATTCCCTCTAATTGTATGTTGACAACCGCTATCAATGATTTAGCTAACATTTCTGTTGATTCTTGTGGAACAGATCTCTTTCACATGTGTATTTATTGTTTCATTGTTTAAACGAATAGTAATAAATGCTGATGTTGTCCTTCGTTCTAACCAGATATAAATGAATTCATTATTCACCTATATGTATAGAGTGTTATGTGTCAGTGAAACCTATTGTCTAACAATGTGTAATTGATTGTTTCTGTTATATTTATTTGTTTCTATAAAGTGCAGACGCAAATGTGAAGCCACGACTTACTTTTGTTAAAGATTGAATGGTTGTTGTTTAACGGCCCACTCAGCAATATTCCAGCAGGACCTATCCCAGGGATCTTTAATTGAGCAAGATGGATTTTAATGGCAATATCTTTTTTCGCCGCTATGATCTACAGTCAGACAAATAATCTTCGCCTTATTTAGATGTGATACGATACGAAACAGGCATGCAACTCAAAATTCAGTAGGCGTACAATTACAATTAAGACAAAATACAATGGCAGCGGTAATAGCAATAAAGTTATTGATATTACAATTCCATCTGGTGACTCTTGAGAAAGATGCTCGCTTTGATGTGATATGAGTTGAAAGGGAATGCTTTTGCACATTAATGTGGAAAGTTCCATACCATGTTGAATTCCAGATGTTGTAGAAGATTCTAGATTACTCATGACTTCAAAAGTATCTGAATATATATAATTCCACATCACTGCTTACATGATATTTATACATTCTGAAAAATGTACTTATTGATAATTGCAAGCATGCGCCTCAATAACAACTGATGTTGTGTGAAAAACAGGTCAGGTGAAATGGGGTTTAACGTCTTACTTAAGAATATTTCGCTCATATGACTTGTACTTGCCCAGACTTTAACTGGTTATATGTACTGCTAGCTCAGTAAAACACCATGCCGCAGTTAAACATGAACACCCCACTCAGTATACTGACTCAGAGCCGACCAGTCCTTGTTGTACCCCTTAATGCCGAGCGCCAGGCAGGGATCAACAAGTACCATATTTAAACGTCTTTTGGCATGGTGCGGTCTGGGATCGAACCCGCGACCTTCAGCTCTCCGGGCGGAGGCTCTAACCACAACACCACAGAGGCGATCGTGTGAAAAACATAGTTCACGTATTTTTGGATGTTTGAGCATCAGCGACTGTTGATGCTTGGCCAAACGTATTGCTGTTACCAATCATATTGTATTTTACCTTGTTGGTTAAGATTAAACAATGGTTTAATTTTTCACACCAAACTCTTCTGCCTATAGATTTCTGAGCGAAAATATTGCAAGAATGTTTAACTTGACCCATTTCACTATGGTTATATCTATGGGTTCCAGGAATACGTCCGAGACAAAAACTATTACTTTGTGCACTTACGAATGTATAATAAGACACCTGACGTTGAATTCCGTTGGATGAAAGCCCAATTATAGAAGACGCCTTCATGGTAGATATAATTTATGAAAACATAATTGTATCATCTATATAACATAATTTTTAACATCCTTATATAACCCTTACTTCACCTCACCGCCCGGTTCCCTCCATCGTCTGATCACGACATGCCCTGTGCACGTAATACATTCATGTTCCAATTTTTTGCACAATTGAATGAAGAGTGAGTGTAGTGAGTTAATATTTAACGTCACATCGGCAATATTTCCAGCCATATCGTGACGAGAACATTTGATATTGAAATGAAATATATGTATATTATAAAAAACCTGCCGAAGAAGATCAGTAAAACAACTAGAATATCACAGATATGTATGTAAAACTAGTAATTATATCTAACAGGTTTTAACTATAGGGGAAAAACAGTATAAAATACAGTATAAAAATGGGCTATAAATCGCCAATAACTGAAGGTAGATCACCATACCAGGGACCATGGGGACTTACATTACTTTAGCTATCTGCACGGACCCTAGTTGGATTTACACCATCCCCTCAGCCATTGGCGACAGAAGAGAAATCTAGCCATAAATTAAAAGCACACATATTGTACGATTAAAAACGTGGCAAGTCTAAATTTACTTTGAAAGTTTTTGGGACTTCCTCTCAGGAGGACAATAATTTTACGCTACTTCAACCCCCTTTGAGGATACAGCCACTAACAATTTAAGTTGAAAATCTGATCTACCAATTATAAAACCTCATCTATTTACAAAACATATATCAAAATTCATTTAACAAGTCTATCTCTTTTAAAAAATCAATGATTAAATTATAATTAACATTACTAAAAAGGTCCTTTACTGTTTTGACATTAAAATATCTATCCCTTATGATGGAGAATTCAACAGTCAGGCAGGCAGGACATGCTTGACCGTGGGTCTCTCATCACAAGGGATACAAAACGGAGGATCCTCACCTTTCAATAGGTACTCATGAGTATATCTTGTGTGGCCAATACGACATCGTCGTATGATGACCTCCTCAAATCTGGACTGACAACCCAAGGGGTGTAACCAATGTAGGGTTTTATTGCATGTAATTTTTTAATACCTACTTGGGTGTCCCACTTCTTCTGCATCAGATCACGGATGTAAGTTCTAATGCTAGCTTTGTAATCAGAGTATGGAATTAGAAGTGGTGTCACAGTGCTGAGTGCTGCCTTGGCAGCAAGATCGGTAATTGTATTCCCAGAAATGCCAACGTGGCTGGGTAACCAACAAAAGACGATGTCGCATTGGCCAGTAGCAAGCTCATTATACAATTAAATAATTTCTAATAAAAGTGGATGTTTACAAGAAATATTTTTAATAACCTGAAGGCAAGAAAGTGAGTCAGAAAAGATGATATATTGTTGATATTTAGGGTGTTTTATTGAATGAAGAAAGAATAATAACTAATGGACATTTTGTACTATACATTTGCCTGGAGTCCTATGATACAAGGCAGTGGCTCAGTGGACAATCGGGTGACGTTGACCTCCAAATTCAATATGTATCTGATTTCAAGTCATCTGGCAAAACCAGTCAGACACTGGAATTAGTGTACAATTAGTGTATTGCTATTTGTGTCATGCTTGCCGGGGTATAACAATCCTGTATCCCTAGTGTTGGTATCGTGGATATCCGGTGCATTGCAACTCTGTCTCCACTGACACTCCGTGGTGGTCGGGGAGCAGGGTTGTCGACTCGCAGAGATATTACCATGGCACATAATCATTCTGGTTTAAAACCTTATGAAACGAAAAGACGGTTGGAACCTGTGAATTTCTCTTCTGATGAAGATGTCTCTACTCAACAATATTCATGTTCTTGGGCATGGTTTTCAGTAGTTGAATCCAGGAATGACCTTCCTTTGAAATTCAATTCCTTTGCTATTTGTAAAGCGATTGAAGGTACTTGTGAGGTGAAAGAATGTTTCAAGGCTCGGGACGGCCTCTCGTTTGGTTGAGTGTGCACGGAGACAGCAAGCTATCAATTTCATTAGATATGGATGTTACCCCGTCTTCACAACATAACAACTCATCACGTTCACGTCAACGATCTCAATCGCACCTTCATGAGCTATTCAAAATCTACTTCAGTGGAATTGATAAGGACCTAGGCATTATGTTAATGACCTGCAGTTATAAACGCAGGATACAAACCCCATTAGTTATCTACTTGTAAAAAAGCATATTTCAAAAAACACTGATAAATTTTAATTAAGGCAATACAATTCAATTCATTCATTTTCCCTCCCTACTGATAGGGCCATTTTGGTTCGACAGAGCGTCATTCATAGTTATGTTCCCCTTAACACAAGTCTGCAAGCTGTGGCAGTTCATCTTACCTTGCATGTTACCTTCACACTTTGCTTCTTATACCTTCCTCCTTCTTGTCACCTTCAGCAGATTGAACTTCAGAGGTTATAGATAAAGTTAAAAACTAAAAACTAATTGTGTACACTTTTGTCGAAAAAACACACGAATATTTAGAAAATGAAAGCTATGCCTGAAGGCGCTTGATATCTTATAAGTTGTTTCTAACTCAAAGTGGGAGGGATTATATATAGAGCAGTAATCCGGGTAGTTTGGCCTCCTGTCCACTTTGAATTTGACACGACTTCAACGAATCGATTTCTTTCATGCATATTGCTTTTAAGCATTTAACATGTTTCAGAAAGGTTAAATGCGAGTCACAGATAAGACCAAGGAATTTCGCCTCTTTGATTGGTGTGCCATTTAATGATATTTCAGGGTCTTTATGGGGTTTGTATTTCAGTGCGGAAGTGTATACAATTAGTTTTGGATTTAGTAATTTTAAACCCGTTCGCAAAGCACCATCTATTAATTTTGTTGAGATAGATTTGTAACTTCTCCCAGTGGGTCGAATATTTGTACCTTGACATGGAATATAAAAAACAATCATCCACGAAAAGGGGTCCATCGACTGAATTGCTTAAAACTTTTGAATGACTATTTATTTTAATAATATTTGAGGTAAAAGACAAACTACTGCCTTGTGGAACACTCCGATCCTGATTATAATGATCAGACAGATTTGAGCCCACTCGGACTTGAAATACTTATACATGGTCTTATGATTTGAAGACTGACTGACTGACTGAGTTTTGGTTTTACGCCGCTTTTAGCAATATTCCAACAGCATCACGGCGGGGGACACCAGAAATGGGCTTCACACATTGTACCCATGTGGGGATTCGAACCCGGGTCCTCGGCGTGACGACCCAACGCTTTAACCACTAGGCTACCCCACCGCCCCTAACCAAAATGTAAATCCTTTCAAATGCCATTCTTCCTAATGGCATCATATGCTTTTTCAAGATCAAAGAATATTGATACTGTATGTTGTTTAGTTATAATAGCATTTTAATTAAGGATTTCCAATCATACCGAAATTTGATCTATGGTACTACGAATATTTCCGGAAACCACATTATATAATATTTGTAATTAGGTTATTGGTCCAGATACCAAATTAATATGTTATTTACCATTCGTTACATGGTCTTACAGACACAGCTAGTGAGAGAGTAAGTCTGTAATATGGTGGATCTGTATACCCACCACAAATTGCAACAGAAATGATTTCAACTGTTTTAAGACCCTGAAGCATTCCTTTATAACATATAAAAAGTCTAAGAAAATCTCAGTGGTGGAACAAGGTCAAATTCGACCCTCAAGGTCATAGGGGTCATCTCCACTTTCGAAATCTTAGATATAAATGCAAACTTTTTTGTAATCTACTCAATTGTGTCATGTTATATATCAAATTAAAGCTCAGATTACAGGCTTTTCAGAAATATATTTATATATTCAGAAATAATTATTAGTCTCATCATATTGTTGTATTTTTTTTAAAAAAAAACATTCCAAAAAATATGAAAATCGTATCCGGACATCCATATGTATATGTATGCTACAATTATTGTGTGACAAGTTGTAACATGAAGAAATATTGTGATGAATATGTATCAACCAATAGTCATTCCAAATAATAATGAAATAGAATGAACGATCAATGTTTTCTATCAACACATTTTCATCAAGTACAAGGATAGGATCCTTTTTGCCATCTTTTTCCATCCCAGTCTGTCACAAAGTGGATGAAAACAATGTCACACCAAATGACAATGATAATTTCCAGTGAGCCTTCATCAAGTGTTTTTTAGGAAGAACGTCGTCCCTAAGGCTTGGAGGAACTACACACAGATAGGCTTTTTGGATGCATTGGAAACATCATGTCTGGATCGGGTCTGTTTGAACTTCTGGTATATGCCAGTAGCACAGTTAGTCATCACATACTAACAGGAAAGTTGTTGCCAGAACTATTCGAGCTCTCACTTTCTCTTGTAGACACAGCTCTCAATGGTCTGTTGGTATCAAGAACTTTAATGTGAGCCTTCTTTAATGTATGAGCCTTCCTAGCTCACTGGTAAACCTCAGCATGCGACAGTGCTGTAAAATGAGCTGACCTTGCCTGTTGAAGTATCTCCCCTTCTTCACTTTTCATTAAAGCTGATGAGGAAGTGATCCTCAACATGCGACAGTGCTGTAAAATGAGCTGGTGGTTGTGATGATCCTCTGACTGTTGGGAAGTATCTTCTTACTTTTGTTGGGTTGAGTCCCACATTAGAAATGCCAACACAAAGTGATTGCGGATATCTTACGGATTTTCATTAAAGCTGACAGATTAGGAAATTGAAAGATGCACGGCCGAAAGCTATGAAATACGCAAATGCCATTTAGAAAGTGGTCAAATGTAACATATGTTATGTTGGGATTACCTTTCTTTGTGGAAGCCACTTGTTGGCTGAGCGGTCTAGGCGTGTGACACGGTAATCAACAGCGATTAGGTGCCTGACTCTGAGGGTGTGAGTTCGAATCGCGGATGGGACTCAACCTTACAAAGAGCCTGAAATCTGTGCTTTACAAAGTGTAATCCCAAATGCTTATATGTTACATTGAGGCAGCACATTCTAAATGGCAATGTATTGAATTTCATAGATGATGACCTCCTACCAAGACGCGCACATCCCAAGACCTTTGAACTCCTCAACTCAGGTCATCATTTTATCCGCCGCTCCAATTGTTATTGGGGAGGATTTTCCAACAGATCTTGTTGATTAGACAACCGGTGCTCATGCGGAACATGAAAACAAATGGAGGGACTTACAAAGGGCGCAGGCATGTCTGAAGCTTGTGTCAATGTCATCATGCATGGAAGTCCTTGTAATGCCATGGAGTGATCTTACAAGTAGTGGAAACAGAAACTCTAAAACTACCACAAGGGATCTGTCTAATGCAAGACAGGAGAGAGACAAAATGATGCCACTGAGAAACTTCTCCATTTTCCTTCATGATAGGAGCCCTTTCAAACAAGGTCCTGACCTCAGAAACACTGCAAATGGAGTTGTCGCATGAGTGAAACTGTAGATACCTACAGATGATACATGTTGAGTTTGTTAGCTCTTTTGTGGACTCACCAATGAAGCACTGGCGACTTCAGGAAATCAAAAGGAAGATCAAGGCTGTACAAGAATGAACGAAGAGCTATATTTACACCACAAGATGAAGAAATTTTTGCAACATTGATCCAGTTTTATTATTTCAAGCGGTTTCCCTGATTGCCGATAGCCAGTCAACACGCGATATCAATTTTGCTAAAGTTGAACTTTGCAGTTTATCACTCTAAAACGGTTATAACTTCTGGAGGCAAACCCAGACCTGAAATTTCTGTATCAGCATTGGATGGTGGTGTCACACGATTGGCTTCGTTATGTATGGCATCTCGATGCTCCATTTTATGCGTAATGAAAGGTTTTCGCGGCGGAGGCGTGGATGGTGCTCGTTGTGGACGAAAAGGCGGTAGGACGGACTGTTGGACTTTGTTCAAATTTTGGGTAGAGTGCAGTCTTTGAATGAGAAGGTCATTTCATGGTAACAGGAATGACGGCGGTTTATGTGCTACCTGGAAGCTGGAAAAGGATGTGACGGAGTTCGAACCACTGGTGATACTGATGTTGTGATAGTTCAAACAGCAGTTTCCTGCGCGTACCAGTCATAAACAGTTCTCATAGGGGACGGCGGATCTGCTGGTGACACAAATCTGGAATCGCATGATATGCTACTTGCAGTCAACACCAAGGAAGTTCTTTGAAAAAGAATGCACTTTTGGAGACATCAATTGAAACCAAGAAGAAGCATGAAGCATTGATATTCATACATCCTCTCTTAGGCTGTGATACGACATCAAGAATCCATGGAATATGAACAGCAAACAAATCATTCAAGCTGGAGGGAAGGCCATGGTTTGTCTCCTGTATGGAGAGAAACAGGTGAAAGTCTGAACTTGAGTTGTGTTCAGGGTTGGTGATAACGAGAAATGGTGGTGCGTTCATAAGATGTCTGTCTTTGAAAACTTTGATAACGCTTTATCCTTCCTATCCAAATTGAAAGTTCAGATTCCCCTACTTCTTTTGAAGATTATAGATATCATCTTTTCCGATGGAAGCAACTCAGCTTTCAAAGCGCACATCATGTGAAAGCCTAATTTGAACCTATAATTGTGGCTTCCAATCCCTATGATTTGTACAACACTGATATTTTCAGTATTTCACAACCATGAAACGTATGTCATAACAGCGAAAATATGTCATTAAACTCCAGGGCACAAAGGATGAATTACTAAGTGAGCGTGTCTGTAGTAAATGCAAACATAGGATGCTTTAATGTCCTTTTAGGTCTACATGCCTGTTCAAAAAGAGTGAGCCGAATTCATCAGTAACTGGTATTTTCTGTTCCCAATGCATTACATTTTATATGAAGACTTCAATTCAGAATGGTATCAGTTAAGGGCGATAATAGATAAGGTCGTTGGATGATTTAAAAATACATATTTCAAAACAGGATTTATCATTACGTGGACTCCATATTACTTCCATGACATAAGTACATTACTTCAACTTAACCGTGAAGATCCGGGTTGGTGTCAAAGACGAGGTTGTAATGGCTGTTTTTAAAGTGAATTGGCAGCAACTAGTTGAAGAGACTTGACCCATGGAGATCATTGTGCTCGTACTTTATCTACAAAATGAAGATCCGGGTTAGAATTGGTCTTCAGTAACTAACGGGATCGGTTGGTCAGACTTGCTGAATTGCTTGACACATGTCATCGATGCTCATGCTGTTGATCTGGTCCAAGCTGTATTATTTACTGACAGCCATATAGCTGGAATGTTACTGATTGCGGTGTCAAACAGGAAGACAACCAACAAACTAACCAACTGCCATCATCTTGATAAACATGTATTTATTAGATACACACTTTTGAGCCATTGTGGAACGATTCTTTATATACCTTTAAAACTTAACAGATAAATGTTTCGTGCACATACTGTTGTCGAAGTAAAGAGAATATATATTCTCTACCGGTGACACATGATCTCAATCAATATACAATAGCAGAAACAAACATTAATGTTCATTTACAAAAGTTAAAATATGACAGTTCTCATTTCAAAATGTTTTAGCAAAGACATTGAATATACAATACATTTCCGTGCTGGAAACAACTCTTGTGCAGGAAATGCTGAGGCAAACACCACCTATGACGTGTGAGCAAATAATCTATTGACCATGTTAACTACAACAGCAATATTTATAGCTTGAGATTGTTCCCATGGCATAACCATTTTGATTATTATTGCATAACTGAGTGATTCAATGTAAAGTGGTAGCCCCCCTGCTTGCAGAAGGTGGAGGCAGGCAGTTTCACAGGAAGAGCACAAGTATAGATCTGTTTATGAAGCACTTACCTATTATTTCTTGTTTAATGCATCTGTCGTTCGGTAACCTAAGCAACAGCTGAACGACAACAACACATGCACATCAATGCAAACCATTCTACGCATCACCACTGTACAGTGACATCATGTATTTCATGTCGGCGTTAGCACTACTTTCACTCGTCGTCTTATCAAGTGCCAAGACGAACAATTCAACCCAGTCAACATTAAGAAGACTCTTATCATATATCCAAGGGGAAAAATCATCTGCTGGTATTGCTCTGGCCCTCACTGATCGCAAACAGGTGAACATTAGTATACTGCCAATGTCCATCTCCAGTCTCAATGCAGCCGAACAGACTTTCACTTTTAGTGCTGGTGTCAAGATGATATGGCTCGACCAAACCCTGGCTTGGAACAAAACTGAATATGATGATATTGAAAACGTGACCATCTCTGCAGATTACGTGTGGGTACCTTCTGCTTGACATCCCTAATGGTATCGACGAGGTTAGACTGGATTCAGTAAAATCTTCACTGATTCAAAAACAACGGAGAAGCATCAGTTATTATTACTGACACTTTCAAGACCAGTTGTCAGATAGACATCACCATGTACCCCCTTTGATGAGCAACAATGCAGCATGATGTTAATGCCGTCGGATAACTTTTATCTTGGAGTTGATAGGGTGGCTCGATTATGGGGAGTACCGACATTCTTCATAGGGAACAATGAATGGAAGTTGGTTGACCCATATGTCTACGTTGTAGATGTAAAGATGGGACAGACCCAAAATTTGGTGAAATTTGATTTTTGTTTGAAAACGCAAGAGCATGTTCTATATTGTGAGTATCATCTTTCCCATGACTCTTCTCTCTCTGCTCAACGCCTGTGTGTTCCTCCTACCAGCTGACTCCGGAGAGAAGATGTCCCACCTCATCTCCATATTTGTGTCATATGCAGTGTTCATGAACTTCGTCAATGACTCAATCCCCAAGTCCGGAGACGTGTGTCGGCTCTCAGTGTACCTGGACCCTTGTCATCTGCCAGAGTTGCCTGGCTATCATTACCACTATGGCCAGCCTCAATGTTCGCAGTAACAGCCTTCTGTTTAAGTCCGAGACAGGTGTACAGCCAATGAATGACGAAGTAACCACGAACAGCACTGAACGCCCATATTCGAAGTCTGCCTCAAATGACTGCCGAACAAAACGCGTCTTGTTCATGGTGTTCTTGGTGCTGGCTCTGATGTCCCTGCTGGTGTTTTGTGTATAGGAAGGACTGTGTCTGGAGGTAGACATTCCATGTCCTCCTGACTGTCTGAGGGAATGTCTCAAGTGTAATTTCCACTTCAAAAGTTTGCTTTTTGATGTAGTCAATGTATATTGTAGGTATATAGACTCATGTGGCATTGACTGTTGTTGTAACAAGGTAACTATTTACCTAAATATGTGCTTAAAGTCAATGTAATAATATGTTTTCATGTTTTTGTAACAAATGTATTAGTGAGTGAGTTAATATTTATCGTTACATTGGTAATATTTCAGCCATGTCGTGATGAGAACAATCAGTTATTATATCATAGATCAATAAAATTAGAATTAAAAGCCTGTTGACGAAGAACAGTAAAACTACTAGTGTATCACAGATAATATAGTAAAACTAACATGTTATCATAAAACGATATTATTAAAGTGAACAGTACACTATAAAATCATATAGACTATAGATTGCTAACAGCCAAAGGTAGATCACAATTCAAGAGACCATGGGGATTTACAGCACATTTGCTTCCTACATGGAAACAAACTTATGACGGACTTTATGGCTTTCCTCAGTCAGCTAAGTAATATAGAATCTGGAGCAGATCATCTGTTTGCGGTATATCTACAAACATACAAGTATCGGGAGATACATTGAATCTGAGAGTCGTGGGAAGTTGGAAGAAAGTGTGCCCTTCGCATAATTGTTGCTGTACCACGGATCAAAACTAGCTTAATCTTGCTAGATCACGACCAGCAACAGCATAAGTACCAGATAAGGAGCATAACTCTCCACAGTGAATTGCGGTGTTTAAAAGAAGAACATAGTATGCTACTTATCGACATTCTACCCATATTTCGGGGCTGTTGGGTAGCCTAGTGGTTAAAGCGTTCGCTGGTGCTAAGCAACTATGGCCCACCCACGTTGGTTTGTGCGAAATATTTATCAGATAGCTTTCGAAAACATTACCCGTTTAAAAGGAGCAATATTGGTGTGTCCATGTTAAGTTTCTAATTGTTATTCCCTCTAATTGTATGTTGACAACCGCTATCAATGATTTAGCTAACCTTTCTGTTGATTCTTGTGGAACAGATCTCTTTCACATGTGTATTTATTGTTTCATTGTTTAAACGAATAGTAATAAATACTGATGTTGTCCTTCGTTCTAACCAGATATAAATGAATTCATTATTCACCTATATGTATAGAGTGTTATGTGTCAGTGAAACCTATTGTCTAACAATGTGTAATTGATTGTTTCTGTTATATTTATTTGTTTATATAAAGGGCAGACGCAAATGTGAAGCCACGACTTACTTTTGTTAAAGATTGAATGGTTGTTGTTTAACGGCCCACTCAGCAATATTCCAGCAGGACCTATCCCAGGGATCTTTAATTGAGCAAGATGGATTTTAATGGCAATATCTTTTTTTCGCCGCTATGATCTACAGTCAGACAAATAATCTTCGCCTTATTTAGATGTGATACGATACGAAACAGGCATGCAACCTCAAAAATTCAGTAGGCGTACAATTACAATTAAGACAAAATACAATGGCAGCGGTAATAGCAATAAAGTTATTGATATTACAATTCCATCTGGTGACTCTTGAGAAAGATGCTCGCTTTGATGTGATATGAGTTGAAAGGGGAATGCTTTTGCACATTAATGTGGAAAGTTCCATACCATGTTGAATTCCAGATGTTGTAGAAGATTCTAGATTACTCATGACTTCAAAAAGTATCTGAATATATATAATTCCACATCACTGCTTACATGATATTTATACATTCTGAAAAATGTACTTATTGATAATTGCAAGCATGCGCCTCAATAACAACTGATGTTGTGTGAAAAACAGGTCAGGTGAAATGGGGTTTAACGTCTTACTTAAGAATATTTCGCTCATATGACTTGTACTTGCCCAGACTTTAACTGGTTATGTACTGCTAGCTCAGTAAAACACCATGCCGCAGTTAAGCATGAACACCCCACTCAGTATACTGACTCAGAGCCGACCAGTCCTTGTTGTACCCCTTAATGCCGAGCGCCAGGCAGGGATCAACAAGTACCATATTTAAACGTCTTTTGGCATGGTGCGGTCTGGGATCGAACCCGCGACCTTCAGCTCTCCGGGCGGAGGCTCTAACCACAACACCACAGAGGCGATCGTGTGAAAAACATAGTTCACGTATTTTTGGATGTTTGACCATCAGCGACTGTTGATGCTTGGCCAAAAGTATTGCTGTTACCAATCATATTGTATTTTACCTTGTTGGTTAAGATTAAACAATGGTTTAATTTTTCACACTAAACTCTTCTGCCTATAGATTTCTGAGCGAAAATATTGCAAGAATGTTTAACTTGACCCATTTCACTATGGTTATATCTATGGGTTCCAGGAATACGTCCGAGACAAAAACTATTACTTTGTGCACTTACGAATGTATAATAAGACACCTGACGTTGAATTCCGTTGGATGAAAGCCCAATTATAGAAGACGCCTTCATGGTAGATATAATTCATGAAAACATAATTGTATCATCTATATAACATAATTTTAACATCCTTATATAACCCTTACTTCACCTCACCGCCCGGTTCCCTCCATCGTCTGATCACGACATGCCCTGTGCACGTAATACATTCATGTTCCAATTTTTTGCACAATTGAATGAAGAGTGAGTGAGTGAGTTAATATTTAACGTCACATCGGCAATATTTCAGCCATATCGTGACGAGAACATTTGATATTGAAATGAAATATATGTATATTATAAAAAACCTGCCGAAGAAGATCAGTAAAACAACTAGAATATCACAGATATGTATGTAAAACTAGTAATTATATCTAAAACGTTTTAACTATAGGGGAAAAACAGTATAAAATACAGTATAAAAATGGGCTAGAAATCAACTGAAGGTAGATCACCATACCAGGGACCATGGGGACTTACATTACTTTAGCTATCTGCACGGACCCTAGTTGGATTTACACCATCCCCTCAGCCATTGGCGACAGAAGAGAAATCTAGCCATAAATTAAAAGCACACATATTCTACGATTAAAAACGTGGCAAGTCTAAATTTACTTTGAAAGTTTTTGGGACTTCCTCTCAGGAGGACAATAATTTTACGCTACTTCAACCCCCTTTGAGGATACAGCCACTAACAATTTAAGTTGAAAATCTGATCTACCAATTACAAAACCTCATCTATTTACAAAACATATATCAAAATTCATTTAACAAGTCTATCTCTTTTAAAAAATCAATGATTAAATTATAATTAACATTACTAAAAGAGGTCCTTTACTGTTTTGACATTAAAATATCTATCCCTTATGATGGAGAATTCAACAGTCAGGCAGGCAGGACATGCTTGACCGTGGTTCTCTCATCACAAGGGATACAAAACGGAGGATCCTCACCTTTCAATAGGTACTCATGAGTATATCTTGTGTGGCCAATACGACATCGTCGTATGATGACCTCCTCAAATCTGGACTGACAACCCAAGTGGGTGTAACCAATGTAGGGTTTTATTGCATGTAATTTTTTAATACCTACTTGGGTGTCCCACTTCTTCTGCATCAGATCACGGATGTAAGTTCTAATGCTAGCTTTGTAATCAGAGTATGGAATTAGAAGTGGTGTGACAGTGCTGAGTGCTGCCTTGGCAGCAAGATCGGTAATTGTATTCCCAGAAAGGCCAACGTGGCTGGGTAACCAACAAAAGACGATGTCGCATTGGCCAGTAGCAAGCTCATTATACAATTCAATAATTTCTAATAAAAGTGGATGTTAACAAGAAATATTTTTAATAACCTGAAGGCAAGAAAGTGAGTCAGAAAAGATGATATATTGTTGATATTTAGGGTGTTTTATTGAATGAAGAAAGAATAATAACTAATGGACATTTTGTACTATACATTTGCCTGGAGTCCTATGATACAAGGCAGTGGCTCAGTGGACAATCGGGTGACGTTGACCTCCAAATTCAATATGTATCTGATTTCAAGTGATCTTGCAAAACCAGTCAGACACTGGAATTAGTGTACAAATATTGCTATTTGTGTCATGCTTGCCGGAGTATAAAAATCCTGTATCCCTAGTGTTGGTATCGTGGATATCCGGTGCATTGCAACTCTGTCTCTACTGACACTCCGTGGTGGTCGGGGAGCAGGGTTGTCAACTCGCAGAGATAATACCATGGCACATAATCATTCTGGTTTAAAACCTTATGAAACGAAAAGACGGTTGGAAGCTGTGAATTTCTCTTCTGATGAAGATGTCTCTACTCAACAATATTCATGGTCTTGGGCATGGTTTTCAGTAGTTGAATCCAGGAATGACCTTCCTTTGAAATTCAATTCCTTTGCTATTTGTAAAGCGATTGAAGGTACTTGTGAGGTGAAGAATGTTTCAAGGCTCCGGGACGGCACTCGTTTGGTTGAGTGTGCACGAAGACAGCAAGCTATCAATTTCATTAGATATGGATGTTACCCCGTCTTCACAACATAACAACTCATCACGTTCACGTCAACGATCTCCAATCGCACCTTCATGAGCTATTCAAATCTACTTCAGTGGAATTGATAAGGACCTAGGCATTATGTTAATGACCTGCAGTTATAAACGCAGGATACAAACCCATTAGTTATCTACTTGTAAGAAGCATATTTCAAAAACACTGATAAATTTTAATTAAGGCAATACAATTCAATTCATTCATTTTCCCCTCCTACTGATAGGGCCATTTTGGTTCGACAGAGCGTCATTCATAGTTATGTTCCCCTTAACACAAGTCTGCAAGCTGTGGCAGTTCATCTTACCTTGCATGTTACCTTCACACTTTGCTTCTTATACCTTCCTCCTTCTTGTCACCTTCAGCAGATTGAACTTCAGAGGTTATAGATAAAGTTAAAAACTAAAAACTAATTGTGTACACTTTTGTCGAAAAAACACACGAATATTTAGAAAATGAAAGCCATGCCTGAAGGCACTTGATATCTTATAAGTTGTTTCTAACTCAAAGTGGGGAGGGGATTATATATAGAGCGGTAATCCGGGTAGTTTGGCCTCCTGTCCACTTTGAATTTGACACGACTTCAACGAATCGAGTTCTTTCATGCATATTGCTTTTAAGCATTTAACATGTTTCAGAAAGGTTAAATGCGAGTCACAGATAAGACCAAGGAATTTCGCCTCTTTGATTGGTGTGCCATTTAATGATATTTCAGGGTCTTTATGGGCTTTGTATTTTAGTGCGGAAGTGTATACAATTAGTTTTGGATTTAGTAATTTTAAACCCGTTCGCAAAGCACCATCTATTAATTTTGTTGAGATAGATTTGTAACTTCTCCCAGTGGGTCGAATATTTTTACCACGACATGGAATATAAAAAACAATCATCCACGAAAAGGGATCCATCGACTGAATTGCATAAAACTTTTGAATGACTATTTATTTTAATAATATTTGAGGTAAAAGACAAACTACTGCCTTGTGGAACACTCCGATCCTGATTATAATGATCAGACAGATTTGAGCCCACTCGGACTTGAAATACTTATACATGGTCTTATGATTTGAAGACTGATTGACTGACTGAGTTTTGGTTTTACGCCGCTTTTAGCAATATTCCAGCAGCATCACGGCGGGGGACACCAGAAATGGGCTTCACACATTGTACCCATGTGGGGATTCGAACCCGGGTCCTCGGCGTGACGACCCAACGCTTTAACCACTAGGCTACCCCACCGCCCCTAACCAAAATGTAAATCCTTTCAAATGCCATTCTTCCTAATGGCATCATATGCTTTTTCAAGATCAAAGAATATTGATACTGTATGTTGTTTAGTTATAATAGCATTTTAATTAAGGATTTCCAATCGTACCGAAATTTGATCTATGGTACTACGAATATTTCGGAAACCACATTATATAATATTTGTAATTAGGTTATTGGTCCAGATACCAAATTAATCTGTTATTTACCATTCGTTACATGGTCTTACAGACACAGCTAGTGAGAGTAAGTCTGTAATATGGTGGATCTGTATACCCACCACAAATTGCAACAGAAATGATTTCAACTGTTTTAAGACCCTGAAGCATTCCTTTATAACATATAAAAAGTCTAAGAAAATCTCAGTGGTGGAACAAGGTCAAATTCGACCCTCAAGGTCATAGGGGTCATCTTCACTTTCGAAATCTTAGATATAAATGCAAACTTTTTTGTAATCTACTCAATTGTGTCATGTTATATATCAAATTAAAGCTCAGATTACAGGCTTTTCAGAAATATATTTATATATTCAGAAATAATGATTAGTCTCATCATATTGTTGTATTTTTTTTAAAAAAAAACATTCCAAAAAATATGAAAATCGTATCCGGACATCCATATGTATATGTATGCTACAATTATTGTGTGACAAGTTGTAACATGAAGAAATATTGTGATGAATATGTATCAACCAATAGTCATTCCAAATAATAATGAAATAGAATGAACGATCAATGTTTTCTATCAACACATTTTCATCAAGTACAAGGATAGGATCCTTTTGCCATCTTTTTTCCATCCCCAGTCTGTCACAAAGTGGATGAAAAACAATGTCACACCAAATGACAATGATAATTTCCAGTGAGCCTTCATCAAGTGTTTTTAAGAACGTCGTCCTAAGGCTTGGAGGAACTACACACAGATAGGCTTTTTTGGATGCATTGGAAACATCATGTCTGGATCGGGTCTGTTTGAACTTCTGGTATATGCCAGTAGCACAGTTAGTCACATACTAACAGGGAAAGTTGTTGCCAGAACTATTCGAGCTCACTTTCTTGTAGACACAGCTCTCAATGGTCTGTTGGTATCAAGAACTTTTAATGTGAGCCTTCCTAGCTTCCGTAAACCTTCTGATGAAGCCGACCTTGCCACTCCCCTTCACTTATGATGAGGATCTCAACATGCGACAGTGCTGTAAAATGAGCTGGTGAGTGAATCCTTGACTGTTGGGGAAGTATCTTCTTCAAACACATTAGAAATGGTGGATATCTTACGGATTTTCATTAAAGCTGACAGATTAGGAAATTGAAAGATGCACCCAAAGTATATTGCTGACATGTTGCCATTATCTGCAGCAGCTGGTCATAACTTGTACACCAAAGCAGTTCGGTTGTACCTTCAGATGATGACCTGTAACATTTGTTATATTTGGGATTACACTTTCTTTGTAAAGTACAGATTCTAGTACTTTTGTTGGGTTGAGTCCCATCCGGGAATCGAACCCACACCATCAGAGTCAAGCACATAATCGCCAGCACACAAAGTCAGACGCCTAGACCGCTCAGCCACTGCGGCTTCCACAAAAATGAAAGTCGGACATCTGGTAGTCTAGACTGCGGACTTTGTGTACCTCTCTGATAAGTGTTAATTGGCACGGCTCCCACGGCCGAAAGCTATGAAATACGCAATGCCATTTAGAAAGTGGTCAAATGTAACATATGTTATATTTGGGATTACACTTTCTTTTGTGGAAGCCGCGGTGGCTGAGCGGTCTAGGCGTGTGACTTTGTGTGCTGGCGATTAGGTGCCTGACTCTGAGGGTGTAGGTTCGAATCCCGGATGGGACTCAACCTTACAAAAGTACAAGAATCTGTACTTTACAAAGAAAGTGTAATCCCAAATATAACATATGTTACATTGAGGCACATTCTAAATGGCAATGTGAATTTCATAGATGATGACCTCCCTGCAAGACACACATCCCAAGACCTTTGAACTCCTCAACTCAGGTCATCATGTTATCCGCCGCTCCAATTGTTATTGGGGAGGATTTCCAACAGATCTTGTTGATTGAACCGGTGCTCATGCGGAACATGAAAACAAATGGAGGACTTACAAGGGCGCAGGCATGTCTGAAGCTTGTGTCAATGTCATCATGCATGGAAGTCAGCAATGCCATGAGTGATCTTACAAGTAGTGGAAACAGAAACTCTAAACTACACAAGGATCTGTCTAATGCAAGACAGGAGAGAGACAAAATGATGCCATGAAACTTCTCCATTTCCTTCATGACAGAGGCCCTTTCAAACAAGGTCCTGACCTCAGAAACACTGCAAATGGAGTTGTCGCAAGTGAAACTGTGAATGCAGATGATGCATGTTGAGTTTGGTAGCTCTTTTGTGGACTCTATGACAAGCACTGGCGACTTCAAAATCAAAAGGAAAGATCAAGCTGTACAAATGAACGAGAAACCTGTTACACCACAAGATGAAGAAATTTGCAACATTGATCCAGTTTTATTGTTTCAACGGTTTCTGATTGCCGATAGCCAGTCAACACATGACCTCCAATTTTTGCTAAAGTTGAACTTTGCAGTTATCCACCTGCACTGTTTGATTATCCCTCTTTCCTGAAGGAAGCAAGCAAACCTGCCCTGACTTCATTCATATCAACATTGGATGATGGTGTTTATCCTGGTCCAGCTTCTGATGCTGTGTATGTATCTCGATGGCGGGGCTTTGCTGCATACTCTACCTTGGCCACGTACCGCACATATGTCAAAAGACACTATGGCAGAGAAACTGTTGTGTTGAATGGATACTCAAGTTCATGGACAAAGTATACAACACAAATGAGACGGACTGTTGGACTTAAATTTGGTTAAATTTGATGAGAGTATGATCTTACAATCAAAGAAAGAGTCATTCCACGCCAATGTTCAGAACAAACAACGGTTCATCATGATGATGTGTTCCTATCTAGAAGCTGAAGGATGTGACGGAGTTCAGACCACTGGTGATGCTGATGTTGTGATAGTTCAAACAGCAGTTTCACTGGCATGCCAGTCATAAACAGTTCTCATAGGGGACGACACGGATCTGCTGGTGACACAAATCTGGAATCGCATGATATCTTCTTGCAGTCAACACCCAAGAAAAGTTCTTTGAAAAGAATTCCACTTTGGAACATCAGTGAAACCAAGAAGAAGCATGAAGCATTGATATTCATACATCCTCTCTTAGGCTGTGATACGACATCAAGAATCCATGGAATATGAACAGCAAACAAATCATTCAAGCTGGAGGGAAGGCCATGGTTTGTCTCCTGTATGGAGAAACAGGTGAAAGTCTGAACTTACTCACATACGTTCTTGTGACAAAATAACCTCAAACCAGATGCATGTTTATCCTAAGAATCGTCCGCCAACCTCAACGGCAGTCTAGTGTCAGTCGCCGGGCTTACTTTCAGATTCAAGAGTTGAAAGGAAATTACCATCCGCTTAGTTTGACAGATTAAGGATGGAAAAGAGATGGCAAAAGGATCCTAACCTTGCAGATTTTCCCCCAGATCCAAAGAAACTGTTGACAATTATCATATGCAACTGTAAAACAAATATTTGCAATTCTAAAAGATGCACATGTAAGAGACATGGATTGAGATGCACTCACTTGTGCAGTGTGTGCCGTGGTTGTGCATGTCTGAGTGCTCAAAGGCATGACCTCAGTGATGAATGATGCAATCAGAGAACTGCTGTAAAATAATTTGGAAAAGGACGTTGCCAATCTGTAAAACAAGATTAGCTAATGAATGCAGGTAATTCATAATGAAATACCATTTATGAAGTTGAGTAATAGACAACTCTTTTACATAAGTTTCAATCGACAAAATGACTTGTTTTTCATCATTGTACTTGATGAAAATGTGGTGATATAAAACATTGATCGTTCATTCTATTTCATTATTATTTGGAATGACTATTGGTTGATACATATTCATCACAATATTTCTTCATGTTACAAATTGTCACACAATTGAAAAATGAAATTTTTGGCATAATCGTAGCATACATATAAATATGAATGTCCGGATACGATTTTCATATATTACGGAATGTTTTTTTTAAAGATACAACAATATGATGAGACTAATCATTATTAAACCATATATTTCTGAAAAGCCTGTAATCTGAGCTTTAATTTGATATATAACATGACACAATTGAGTAGATTACAAAAAAGTTTGCATTTATATCTAAGATTTCGAAAGTGAAGATGACCCCTATGACCTTGAGGGTCGAATTTGACCTTGTTCCACCACTGAGATTTTCCTAGACTTTTTATATGTTATAAAGGAATGCTTCAGGGTCTTAAAACAGTTGAAATCATTTCTGTTGCAATTTGTGGTGGGTTAGGTCAAAATCTAACCAGGATGACTGGACTTATAGGGACAGCAGTGGCATTAAGCCATGAAGGAGGAACATTTTCAGACGTCCTAATTTTGTCAAATATGTCTCAAAGTGTGATCAGACATGGTTTTGGATATTGTTATCATCTGCGGTAGTGTCATGAGCTTGCTCAAGAGCTGTATGGAGCTCATGTAGTCTTCACTGTTATTTGATTCAAAATTAACTTTTGTCTTTTCCTGTTGTTTCTGATATCTCTGAAATAATTGCCGATGATGAATTTTTGGCACGAGTTTCACTAATTTTATTTGCAATTTTATATTTTTCTGTTTTTAAATTAACAGCAGATTTTGAACATTTGCCTTTTATTATATGAACCGGGTTCCATACCTTACACATAGGGGTGCGTGAATTAATTTTGGAGACATAATTCCTCCAAGATTGCCGTTTGTCTTGTTTGAAGTTACGACGTGCCTGCGCATTTAGTATGTTAAATGTTTTCAAGTTATGAACAGTTGGGTGATAGCAACAATACTTTTTTGCCCTTTTCCACACTTTTCTAGCATTTAACCATGGCTTCCGTATAAGTGGTCTTGTAGAGGATTGTGGTATACTCTGATCAGCTCTTTCATTTAGAACGTCCGAAAATGCCTGAATAGGATCAGCGATATCGCTGAAACATTCGGGTCTTAGTTTCGATGTTCATAAAGTTTGAAACAAGGACCAGTCTGCCTTATATAAAGTCCATCTTGTGTAAGATGGTGCATCAGATGAATACATTCTGATAAATTCATAAAACCAGCTTAAGTCTGGGCTAGTACAAGCAGCCGCACCTACACATACACACGCATGAACGTCGTCATATGAGCGAAATATTCTTAAGCACAAGGTTAAACCCAATTTCACCTCACCTCACCTCACCTCTATGTTAACTTAAATCTTATTGGACATCTCCTTACTATGTGTTACCCTTGGCACTACCTTCAGGTTTATGTGGAACGTGGCATATTCAATATATATCTAATAAATTCTGCATTACTGTTTAGGATCATTCTTTAAAGGTAATATGCAGCAGAGAGTGTTCGGGTGATCCTGGCACAGTCAGGCTGGTAAGGTTCATCATCAGCTCAGGGCCCTTGCCCTCTCTACATACAGCCCAGACAGCGAATGGGACTTCTCCCAGGAAACGCTGCCTAGTCGAACCACCAAGTGATTGAATAAGTTAATATTTAACGTCACATCGGCATTATCTCAGCCATATCGAGATGAAAACAATTTATACAATACAAAAATGAAAACATTGTGAAGAGTTAAACCTGTCAACGATGGAGAGTAAAAATTCTAGAGTATCACAGATATGAACATAAAACTAGCATCTAAAACTAAAACAGTGTAATTAAAGAAGACAAGACAATGTAAAACACAGGCTACAGATCACCAGCATCTGAATGTAGATCACCATACAAGGAACCATGGGGACTTACATTACTTTTGCTACCTGCATGGAGCCTAGCTGGATTTATACCACCCCTTCAGCCGCTGGCGACTGTAGGACAATTTCGCCGAAATTTAAAAGAACAAAAAAACTACGTTTAAAAACTTGGTACGTGAAAATTTTACTTTGAACGTTTTTGGGACTTACGTACCCTCTCAGGAGGACAATAATTTTACTCTACTTCAAACGCTACTTGATAATCTGAACTACCAATTATTAAACTTTATCTATTTACAAAACATATATCAAAATTCATGTCTATCTCTTTTAAAAAATCAATGATTAAATGATTATTAACTTTATTAAAAAGGTCCTGTACTCGAACCACCAAGAACTTTCCGGAGAATATGTAGACTCCCCAACACTGCAGCCTTCTGCATTACCCAGACTGTCAGAAGGGCTGTGCTCCCAGTGGAGAACCCGGACACTCTCCTGATCTGTGCCAAAAGATCAGGAGGTACCAAACCAATGGCACCGAGAACACTGGGGAGTCTGACGACAATGTACTTGGGATGCAAGCGAGACATTTCAAAGGCGAGGTCTGCATACAGAGCATGCTTATATTAATAATTATTTCATTATTATATAACACGACCAGTGTGTTAATTTAATTCGTAGATAGCATTTCGGTGTTTTTTATAGACTTCATTTCATACAACCACATACAGGAAGCAGTAGTACCCATGATCCCCGTTAAGGTGTTCTTACTTTAGTACTGTAGTCTGTAACCTTATTTTAGTGAACCATAAATAATTTGGCGGAAAACTATATGTGTGAAAAGTAAAATGTGAAACATTCCTGTTTTGTTGTCCTTTGCAGACTAGTTTTCAATTATAACTAACTTGTAGCCATCGCTATATGGCTGTAATATTGCCGATGAGATGTAAAATTTGAACTCACTTATTATTACTATAAGTGTTAGCATGGGTAGGAAGATCGACTTTAAGACGACAGATTGTCCATTTAAACATCTGAGCCTCTGTTTTTGTATTTCCGTATATATTTATGTTTCATTCATACTCATATTTAATCTCAAATCATCTGATTACATCCAGTTTAATAGAAGCGACAAAACCCTTTTCACATCCACATACATAAGACAACTCACGAGGCAGTATCGTTGGGAAAAACACCATAATACTGAAAAAGTGCCTCCATGCCTTCTATAATAATACTCTTATTCTCCCTTATTCCAGTATACTCTTACAGAAAGTAGGGGAACTTCATTTTTAAAGATTCACGATCTACGATTAAAAGATTGAGATATATCGGAGTCAGTCAATGGTGACATGATAATAATGAATGTTTTGAGAGTTCATCACCACTTGCACTTCCTTATGACCATAGTTGTTTGTACAGTAATCGTTCTTGAAAAATGATGATGTATGACGTGAAATTTACATGAGTACGATTTGTATTTTCAAACAACAACATAAACACAGCTAGAAACAAACACTAACAACAGTGTGATATAAGATGATTGTCAAAATTAATGGTCTAGCTATAGTGATCTATCGACCTTCTTGAAAACCGTCAAAATCAAGAATGACACCCCATGCACGTGTATGGGCCTACTGCGTTGTGCACGTGTATCCAATGCGTTGTGTTCAGGGGTGGTGATAAAGAGAAATGGTGGTGCGTTCATAAGATGTCTGTCTTTGAAAACTTTGATAACGCTTATCCTTCCTATCCAAATTGAAAGTTCAGGTTCCCCTACTTCTTTTGAAGATTATAGATGTCATCTCTTCCGATGGAAGCAACTCAGCTTTCAAAGTGCACATCATGTGAGAGCCTAATTTGAACCTATAATTGTGGCTTCCAATCCCTATGATTTGTACAACACTGATATTTCAGTATTTCACAACCATGAAACGTATGTCATAACAGCGAAAATATGTCATTTAACTCCAGGGCACAAAGGATGAATTACTATAGTACTGTCGGAAATAGAAAAAAACTGTATTTTCTCATTTATCTCTACAATTTATGTAGTTGATATGTGCAAGTGTGAAATATCTCTTATACTAAGTCCGGCCTAACGACAGTCTCAGTGGTAGGGACACAAGAAACGTAGAAAAAGATCTTTACTGAGGAGAGATTAGTGCAGAATGAGCAATGCGATATTTTTCTAAGTCCAAAACGAATTATTTGGAACAGACCATGGCTGTATGCAAATTAGTGTGCGACGAAATTGTATTATAAAGGACACTTTTTTAAGTGACCAATTTGAAATTAGACGTAGCTTCATTATAAACGATAGCTGGCGTAAAAAATAATAACTTTCATGCTGAAACTATTAAGGATGTAGCTACCATGGAGTCTCACTGTCACTATAAAAAGAAACAGATAGGAGGGTTCATCTCAAAAGCAAAACCTGGACGGGTGTCGCAGACGATCGTTGGGGTCGGGCTTGGGGATAGAGATATCAGCTAAGATACGATAATCCTTTAGGGCAATTATACTGGGGAAGTACACGGCATGTCATAACAATTTACAAATAATATCCAGTCCTGTCGATCTTCGCGATCGGGTGGTCATGCCACCTATATATTTTGAGACATTTAATACGATGCGTTTCTATGGTTATCAGGTATCAAACTCTTTTACATATCTCAACATAAACTTTATGAAAGAAAGACACTTAAGCTGTTAATCAATAGATGAGGCATAGTCAACACACATGAAAAAGCACAAAATATCTTTCAGATGACCCCTTGGGCGCCTGGAGGCAGCACATGCATTTCATGCCAAGGCGAGTCGACGGTCCGCCGTCATACCTGGCTGAGGGACCTAATTGCCATCTATAGTTTGATCTATTGTTTTCAGCAGCTATTCGTATTTTTTCTAAGTTTTACGAGTAAACATGCTTTTCTGGATATCCAATTACGCATCCCACTGAATGCCAAGTTAGGCCGAAGTGGGTTATTTCGACATATGCTATTTGCAGTTGTGTAAATCTTAGGGATACAGAGTAAGAGCCTAAAAACAGTTTTTTTTCTATTTCCGACAGTACTATAAGTCAGCGTGTCTGTAGTAAAGGCAAACATAGGATGTTTAATGTCCTTAGGTCTACATGCCTGTCTAAAAGGAGTGAGCCAAATTCATCAGTTACTGGTATTTCTGTTCGCAATGCATTACATTTTGTATGAAGACTTCAATTCATAATGGTATCAGTTAAGGGCGATAATAGATAAGGTCGTTGGATGATATATAAAATACATATTTCAAAACAGGATATATTATTACGTGGACTCCATATTACTTCCTTAACATAAGTACATTACTTCTACTTAACCGTGAAGATCCGGGTTGGTGTCAAAGACGTGGTTGTAATGGCTGTTTTTTAAGTGAATTGGTAGCAACTAGTTGACGAGACTTGAGCTATGGAGATCATTGTGCTCGTACTTTATCTACAAATGAAGATCCGGGTTAGAATTGGTCTTCAGTAACTAATGGGATCGGTTGGTCAGACTTGCTGAATTGTTTGACACATGTCATCGATGCTCATGCTGTTGATCTGGTCCAAACTCTATTATTTACTGACAGCCATATAGCTGGAATGTTACTGATTGCGGTGTCAAACAGGAAGACAACCAACAAACTAACCAACTGCCATCTTTGATAAACATGTATTTATTAGATACACACTTTTGAGCCATTGTGGAACGATTCTTATACCTTTAAAACTTAACAGATAAATGTTTCGTGCACATACTGTTGTCGAAGTAAAGAGAATATATATTCTCTACCGGTGCCACATTATCTCAATCAATATACAATAGCAGAAACAAACATTAATGTTCATTTACAAAAGTTAAAATATGACAGTTCTCATTTCAAAATGTTTTAGCAAAGACATTGAATATACAATACATTTCCGTGCTGGAAACAACTCTTGCGCAGGAAATGCTGGAAACAACTCATGTGCAGGAAATGCTGAGGCAAACACCACCTATGACGTGTGAGCAAATAATCTATTGACCATGTCAACTACAACAGCAATATTAATAGCGTGAGATTGTTCCCATGGCATAACCATTTTGATTATTATTGCATAACTGAGTGATTCAATGTAAAGTGATAGCCCCATGCTTGCAGAAGGTGGAGGCAGGCAGTTTCACAGGAAGAGCACAAGTATAGATCTGTTTGTGAAGCACTTACCTATTATTTCTTGTTTAATGCTTCTGTGTGATTTGATATTCCAGCATAGGGGTAAGTGTATGGTCCAAATAGATGTCGTTCGGTAACCTAAGCAACAGCCGAACTGTAACAACACATACACATCAATGCAAACCATTCTACGCATCACCACTGTACAGTGACATCATGTATTTCATGTCGGCGTTAGCACTACTTTCACTCGTCATCTTATCAAGCGCCAAGACGAACAATACAACGCAGTCAACATTAAGAAGACTCTTATCATATATCAAAGGGGAAAACTCATCTGCTGGTATTGCTCTGGCCCTCACTGATGGCAAACAGGTGAACATTAGTATACTGCCAATGTCCATCTCCAGTCTCAATGCAGCCGAACAGACTTTCACTTTTAGTGCTGGTGTCAACATGAAATGGCTCGACCAAACCCTGGCTTGGAACAAAACTGAATATGATGATATTGAAAACGTGACCATCTCTGCAGATTACGTGTGGGTACCTTCTGTTGTCATCCCTAATGGTATCGACGAGGTTAGACTGGATTCAGTAAAATCTTTACTGATTCAAAACAACGGCGAGGAATCAGTTCTTATTACTGACAGTTTCAAGACCAGTTGTCAGATAGACATCACCATGTACCCCTTTGATGAGCAACAATGCAGCATGATGTTAATGCCGTCGGGTAATTTTTATCTTGGAGTTGATAGGGCTGGCTCAATTATAGGGAGTGTACCGACATTCTTCATAGAGAACAATGAATGGAAGTTGGTTGACCTATATGTCTACGTTGTAGATGTAAAGATGGGACGGACCCAAAATTTGGTGAAATTTGATTTTTGTTTGAAACGCAAGAGCATGTTCTATATTGTGAGTATAATCTTTCCCATGACTCTTCTCTCTCTGCTCAACGCCTGTGTGTTCCTCCTACCAGCTGACTCCGGAGAGAAGATGTCCTACCTCATCTCCATATTTGTGTCATATGCAGTGTTCATGAACTTCGTCAATGACTCAATCCCCAAGTCCGGAGACGTGTGTCGGCTCTCAGTGTACCTGACCCTTGTCATCTGCCAGAGTTGCCTGGCTATCATTACCACTATGGCCAGCCTCAATGTTCGCAGTAACAGCCTTCTGTTTAAGTCCGAGACAGGTGTACAGCCAATGAATGACGAAGTAACCACGAACAGCATTGAACGCCCATATTCGAAGTCTGCCTCAAATGACCGCCGAACAAAATGCGTTTTGTTCATGGTGTTCTTGGTGCTGGCTCTGATGTCCCTGCTGGTGTTTTGTGTATAGGAAGGACTGAGCCAGGAGGTAGACATTCCATGTCCTCCTGACTGTCTGAGGGAATGTCTCAAGTGTAATTTCCACTTCAAAAGTTTGCTTTTTGATGTAGTCAATGTATATTGTAGGTATATAGACTCATGTGGCATTGACTGTTGTTGTAATAACGTAACTATTTACCTAAATATGTGCTTAAAGTCAATATAATAATATGTTTTAATGTTTTTGTAACACATTTATTAGTGAGTGAGTTAATGTTTATCGTTACATTGGTAATATTTCAGCCATGTCGTGATGAGAACAATTAGTTATTAAATCATAGATCAATAATATAAGAATTCAAACCTGTTGACGAAGAACAGTAAAACTACTAGTGTATCACAGATATTAAAGTAAAACTAACATGTTATCATAAAACGATAACATTAAAGTGAACAGTACACTATGAAAACATATAGACTATAGATTGCCAACAACCAAAGGTAGATCACTATTCAAGAGACCAAGGGGACTTACAGCACATTTGCTTCCTGCATGGAAACAAATTTATGACGGACTTTATGGCTTTCCTCAGTCAGCTAAGTAATATAGAATCTGGAGCAGATCATCTGTTTGCAATATATCTACAAACATACAAGTATCGGGAGATACATTGAATCTGAGAGTCGTGGGAAGTTGGAAGAAAGTGTGCCCTCCACACCATCATCACAATGAATCAGTGAACAAACCAAACTCTATCATTACCCTTCTTATGCTACTGATTTGGTTCCGTCAGATTTCATTCCGTTTGAAACTAAGGAAGCTCAAGCTCGAATCCAGATGAAAGCATCTGTGGGGTATTTTGTTCTCAGTCTACAGATGGACCCGGATAGAAATCTTTCAGTAGTATGCAGAATTGTTACTGTACCACGGATCACAAACTAGCTTAATCTTAGATCACGACCAGCAACAGCATAAGTACCAGATAAGGAGCATAACTCTCCACAGTGAATTGCGGTGTTTAAAAGAAGAACATAGTATGCTACTTATCGACATTCTTCCCATATTTCGGGGCTGTGGGGTAGCCTAGTGGTTAAAGCGCTCGCTAATCACGCCGAAGACCCGGGTTCGATTCCCTACATGGGTACTTGCTAAAAAGCGGCCTAAAATCCAAATCACTCATCACATATTTCACAATTCATTTGTCGTGCCGATGTTAATCAGTTTCAGAGGGAAAGTTAATAGTACATCTTTGTTTAAAGCGTTTGTGCCTCATGCCGAATTCCAGTCCCGATTCCCCACATTTTGGTATTGCTAAATTGGAAAAAGGAGCGTAAAACTGAGTCACTGACTTAATTTCAAGGCTGCGTTGCTGTGTCCGTCAAGTCAGTGCTAAGCAACTACGGGCCTACCCACGTTGGTTTGTGCGAAATATTTATCAGATAGCTTTCGAAACATTAGCCGTTGGAAGGAGCAATATTGGTGTGTCCATGTTAAGTTTCTAATTGTTATTCCCTCTAATTGTGTGTTGACAACCGCTAGCAATGATTTAGCTACAATTTCTGTTGATGCTTGTCGAACAGATCTCTTGCACATGTGTATTTATTGTTTCATTGTTTAATAGTAATAAATGCTGATGTTGTCCTTCGTTCAAACCAGATATAAATGCATTCATTATTGACACATATGTATACAGTGTTATGTGTCAGTGAAACCTATTGTCTAACAATGTGTAATTGATTGTTTCTGTTATATTTATTTGTTTCTATAAAGTGCAGACGCAAATGTGAAGCCACGACTGACTTTTGTTAAAGATTGAATGGTTGTTGTTTAACGGCCCACTCAGCAAGATTCCAGCAATATAGCAGTGGTCTGTAAATAATCGAGTCTGGACCAGACAATCCAGTGGTCAAGAGCATGAGCATCGGTGTACGCAACTGGGATACAATGACATGTGTCAACCAAGTCAGCGAGCCTAGCCACCCACTCCCGTTAGTCGCCACTTACGACAAGCATTCGGTGCTGACGACAAATTTTAACCCGGATGATTTTTATTAAAGAGTCCAAGACCTATCCCAGGGATTTTAATGGCAATATCTTTTTTCGCTATGATCTACTGTCAGACAAGTAATCTTCCCCTTATTTAGATGTGATACGATACGAAACAGGCATGCAACTCGAAATTCAGTAGGCGTATAATTACAATTAAGACAAAATACAATGGCAGCGGTAATAGCAATAAAGTTATTGATATTACAATTCCATCTGGTGACTCTTGAGAAAGATGCTCGCTTTGATGTGATATGAGTTTAAAGGGGAAAGTCTTTGCACATTAATGTGGAAAGTTCCATATCATGTTGAATTCCAGATGTTGTAGAAGATTCTAGATTACTCATGACTTCAAAAGTATCTGACTGTATTAAATTCCACATCACTGCTTACATGATATTTATACATTCTGAAAAATGTACTTATTGATAAAGGCAAGCATGCGCCTCAATAACAACTGATGTTGTGTGAAAAACAGATCAGGTGAAATGGGGTTTAACGTCGTACTTAAGAATATTTCGCTCATATGACTTGTACTTGCCCAGACTTTAACTGGTTGTATACTGCTAGCTCAGTAAAATACCATGCCGCAGTTAAGCATGAACACCCCACTCAGTATACTGACTCAGAGCCGACCAGTCCTTGTTGTACCCCTTAATGCCGAGCGCCAGGCAGGGATCAACAAGTACCATATTTAACGTCTTGTGGCATGGTGCAGCCTGGGATCGAACCCGCGACCTTCCGCTCTCCGGGCGGAGGCTCTAACCACAACACCACAGAGGCGAACGTGTGAAAAACATAGTACACGTATTTTTGGTATGTTTGACCATCAGTTACTGTTGAAGCTTTGCCAAACGTATTGCTGTTACCAATCATATTGAGTTGGATAAGATTTTAACAATGGTTTAATTTTGAGATTGTTTTTTCACACCTAGCTCTTCTGCCTATAGATTTCTGAGCAAAAAATATTGCAAGAATGTTTAACTTGACCCATTTCACTATGGTTATATCTATGGGTTCAAGGAATATGTCCGAGACAAAAACTATTACTTTGTGCACTTACGAATATATGGCAAGACGCCTGACGTTGGATTACGTTGGGATGAAAGCCCAATTTTAGAAGACGCCTTCATGGTAGATATAATTTATGAAAACGTCATTGTATCATCTATATAACATCATTATAACATCCTTATATAACCCTTACTTCACCTCACCGCCCGGTTCTCTCCATCGTCTGACCACGACATGCCCTGTGCACGTAATACATTCATGTTTCAATTTTTTGTACAATTGAATGAAGAAAGAATAATAACTAATGGACATTTTGTACTATACATTTGTCTGGAGTCCTATGCCACAAGGCAGTAGCTCAATGGACAATCGGGTGACGTTGACCTCCAAATTCAATATGTATCTGATTTCAAGTCATCTGGCAAACCCAGTCAGACACTGGAATTATTGTACAAATATTGCTATTTGTGTCATGCTTGCCGGAGTATAACAATCCTGTATCCCTAGTGTTGGTATCGTCGATGTCCGGTGCATTGCAACTCTGTCTCTACTGACACTCCGTGGTGGTCGGGGAGCAGGGTTGTCGACTCGCAGAGATATAACCATGGCACATAATCATTCTGGTTTAAACCGTTATGAAACGAAAAGACGGTTGGAAGCTGTGAATTTCTCTTCTGATGAAGATGTCTCTACTCAACAATATTCAAATTCTTGGGCATGGTTTTCAGTAGTTGAATCCAGAAATGACCTTCCTTTGAAATTCAATCCCTTTGCTATTTGTAAAGCGATTGAGTGAGTGAGTTTAAAGTTTATAGTCACAGCGGCAGTATTTCAGCCATATCGTGACTTAAGACAGTTAGAAATTCATGACAAATGCGCAAAAATCTGTCGACGAAGGACGGTAAAACCAACTAGCATATCCCAGCAATAGGAAATAAAACTAGCGTATATCTGTAAAAAAGGATTTCAAATTAGGACAATACAATATAAAATAAGGCTGAGGATCGCCAACAACTGAAGGCAGATCACCACTCTAGGGACCATGGGGACTTACAGTATTTTGGGAACCTGCATGGACCCTAGCTGTATTTATACCATGCCGTCAGCCACTGGCGACTGTACTGATATTTAGCCATAATAAAACAACAAATATTCTACGATTAAAAAGGTGTGTAGAACTAAATTGACTTGGGAAGTTTTGGTACTTACGTCCCCTCTCAGGAGGACAATGATTTTACAGTACTTTAACCCCCTTCGAGGATAAAGCCACTAACTATCTTAGCTGCTAATATATTCTACCGATTATAAAATATCATTTATATATTCACAAAACATATCAATCAAAATTTATCAATCAATTCTATTTCTTTTAAAAACTCAATGATTAAATGATAGTTAATTTTACTAAAAAGATCCTTCACAGTTTTAACATTGAAATATTTATCCCTTGTGATGGAAAAATCAATGCAGTCAAGCAGGACATGCTTGACCGTGATTCTCTCATCACAAGGAATGCAAAACGGAGGATCCTCACCTTTTAGCAAATATTCGTGGGTGTATCTTGAGTGGCCAATGCGACATCGTCGCATGATGACCTCTTCAAATCTGGACTGACAACCCAAGTAAGTATGACCGATAGTTGGCTTAATTTTATGTAACTTATTTAAGCCTACTTGGGTGTCCCACTTCTACATTAGATCACGAATGTATAATCGAATGGTTGCGTTGCAATCGGAGTATGGAATAAGAAGTGGTGTCACAGATTTGTTGAGTGCTGCCTTAGCAGCAAAATCGGCCAAAAGACAATGTCGCATTGGCCAGTTGCAAAATCATTATACAATTCAATAATTTCAATTAAAAGTGGATGTTTACATAAGGATTTTTAATAGCCTGAAGGCACGAAAGAGAATCGGAAAAGATTATGTATTGTTTACATTTACGGTGTTTATTAATTATATTTAAGAGCTGTTAATATGGCGTTAGCTTCTGCCGTGAAAATAGAGCTGTTATTTGGTAATCGAGAAGATATTGTTCTGGATCCAATCACAGTGGCACAAGCAACTGCGCAACCATCCTTAGACCCATCTGTAAATAAGGATTTGTAAATATTATATTTAGCTTTTAATTGATTATATTCTTGCTTTTATTGTAATTCATTTGTTTCTGATTTTTTAAATGTTGTCAGCGTAAGGTCAACTTGTGGCCTCACCAATTGCCAAGGAGGAGAAGAAAGAAGACGGGAAGGAGCTATATGTTCTAGCTCAATGCCAGCAGCAGAAAGGAAAGGTTTCACTCTTATACCAAGAGGCGGTACAAGACAAGACTTCTTGTTATACAGATCTTTATATAAGGGATTAAAGACACAGTTATATGCAGGGTTTGACTCGTTAGAGTACAGTTTTGTTATATACTGTAGAGTTAATGTTATACGACGTTGGTTAAGTGACGGCTCATCGGCCTCAACATAGAGACTGTCAACAGGAGAAGTTCTAAAAGACCCAAGACAAAGTCTTAGGCCTTGGTGGTGAATAGAATCTAATAGTTTTCGGTTGCTGTTGCAGGCTCCACCATATACGATGGAGCCATAATCAAGTTTGGAGCGGACTAGTGACCTATATAGGTGTAGGAGGGTAGTTTGATCCCCTCCCCACTTTGAATTAGAAACTACTTTCAATAAATCCAGTTCCTTTAGGCATTTATTTTTAAGGGATTTAATACGAGGCAGAAAAGTTAAATGGGAGTCGAAAAGTAGACCCAAGAACTTGGCCTCTTTGACAACTTTGACTCTTTGAGTGCCATTCAAATTTAGTTCTGGGTCTTTATGTGGCTTATATTTTCTACAGAAGTGTAAACAATTAGTTTTTGACTTAGAAAATTTAAAGCCGTTTTCAAGACACCATTTATTTATTTTGTTTAAACACAATTGCAGTTGCCGTTCAATAGTATGCATATTTTTACCACGACAAGAAATATACTCTCCCAAAAAAGAAACGCATATAGGAATTTCAACTGTATTTTTATGAAATATAGCGAAATTGCACACCGGGAATGCAGACTTATCCGTCTTTGGCACCAACTCGAGGAAAGTCAGTTTGAGTGTCACATGGAAACGTGTGGTGGCGCTGAATACCTTGTGTGACCACCGTGGGCATCCAGAACTGCACGGCATCGCCTCGGCGTCGAACGAATAAGTCTCATAATCTCGTGTTGCCCAATCGCAGCCCTCTCTGCCTGTTGTGCCTGTGCGAGTTGCTGAAGTGTCTTGGGCTGAGGGTTACGGCGTCGCACCCGTCTGTCCAGGGCATCCCACAGATGTTCGATCGGGTTTAAGTCCGGTGATCTTGAGGGCCAGGGGAGCACATTGATGTTGTGGTTCTGGAGGAAGTCTCTAGTGTGACGTGCTGTGTGGGGCCTGGCATTGTCCTGTTGAAACAACTCCCTCTGGCGATCAATGGTTGGAAGGAGGTGTGGGCGTAGGGTTTCGTCACAGTACCGTTGAGCTGTCAGGTTGCCCTGGATCATCACCAAATCACTTCTCCTACGGCAGCTGATCGCTCCCCACATCATAACACCGCCCCGGCCGAATTTGTCCACCTGGGGAACTAAAGCGTCATCCAGGCGAAGGCGTCCGTTGGATTAATGTTCTGTTCCACACACTACTTGTACACACGATGCAATGTTTTTTTCATAAAGCTTCTCCACAAATGACCGACTCTGAGCAGACTTGGTGAAGGACTTCACCTGGTTTACTTCCATCGCTGTACCGTCCAGCAGTACATCGCCATTGACAAAATCAACCTCAAATTTCAGATTCTGTCCAACAAGCTTGGCACGCTTAAAATAGCTATGGAATGTCTTGCTTTCATCATGAGTCTTGACATGCATCACCAGAGGATCATCCGGTGAACAAATATGTGCAAAAGTACACAATAAAATTATATCATGAAGAGCCTCTATTTTAATCAAACCCCGACTTCCAGAATTGATTGGCGTATACGAGTTGATTGGCATATACAAATTGATTACTATTATTATTATCTTTTACAGATTAAAGATAGTATGCAGCAGAGAGGGTTCGGGTGATCCATGCACAGTCAGGCTGGTAAGGCTCATCATCAGCTCAGGGCCCTTGCCCTCTGTACACGCAGCCCAGACAGCGTATGGGACTTCTCCCAGGAAACGCTGCCTAGTCGAACCACCAAGGGAGTGAGTGAGTTAATATTTAACGTCACATCGGCATTATCTCAGCCATATCGTGACGAAAACAAATTATACAATACAAAAATGAAAACATTGTGAAGAGTTAAACCTGTCAACGATGGAGAGTAAAAATACTAGAGTATCACAGATATCAACATAAAACTAGCATCTAAAACTAAAACAGTGTAATTAAAGAAGAAAATACAATGTAAAACACAGGCTATAGATCGCCAGCATCTGAAAGTAGATCACCATACTAGGAACCATGGGGACTTACATTACTTTTGCTACCTGCATGGAGCCTAGCTGGATTTATACCATCCTTTCAGCCGCTGGTGACTGTATGACAATTTCGCCGAAATTTAAAAGAACAAAAATACTACGTTTAAAAACTTTGTACATGAAAATTTGACTTTGAACGTTTTTGGGGACTTACGTACCCTCTCAGGAGGACAATAATTTTACGCTACTTCAACCCCCTTTGAGGATACAGCCACTAACAATCTAAGTTGATAATCTGAACTACCAACTGTAAAACTTTGTCTACTTACAAAACATATATCAAAATTCATTTAACAAATGTATCTCTTTTAAAAAATCAATGATTAAATGATAATTAACTTTATTAAAAAGGTCCTGTACTCGAACCACCAAGAACTTTCCGGAGAATATGTAGACTCCCCAACACTGCAGCCTTCTGCATTACCCAGAGTGTCAGAAGGGCTGTGCTCCCGGTGGAGAAGGCGGGCACTCTCCTCATCTGTGCCCAGATATCAGGAGGTACCAAACCAAGGGCATCGAGAACAATGTGGAGTCTGACGACAATGTACTTGGGATGCAAGCGAGACATTTCAAAGGCGAGGTCTGCATACTGAGCATGCTTATATTAATTATTATTTCATTATTATGTTAAACGACCAGTGTTTTAATTTAATTCCTAGATTGCATTTCGGTGTTTTTTTATAGACTTCATTTCATACAACCACAAACAGGAAGCAGTAGTACCCATGATCCCCGTTAAGGTGTTCTTACTTTAGTACTGTAGTCTGTAACCTTATTTTAGTGAACCATAAATAATTTGGCGGAAAACTATATGTGTGAAAAGTAAAATGTGAAACATTCCTGTTTTGTTGTCCTTTGCAGACTAGTATTCAATTATAACTAACTTGTAACCATCGCTATATGGCTGTAATATTGCCGATGAGATGTAAAATTTTAACTCACTTACTATTACTGTAAGTGTTAGCATGGGTAGGGAGAGCGAATTTAAGACGACAGATTGTCCATTTAAACATCTGAGCCACTGTTTTTTGTATTTCCGTATATATTTATGTTTCATTCATACTCATATTTATTCTCAAATCATCTGATTACATCCAGTTTAATAGAAGCGACAAAACCCTTTTCACATCCACATACATAAGACAACTCACGAGGCAGTATCGTTGGGAAAAACACCATAATACTGAAAAAGTGCCTCCATGCCTTCTATAATAATACTCTTATTCTTCCTTATTCCAGTATACTCTTACATTAAGTAGGGGAACTTTATTTTTAAAGATTCATGATTCACGATTAAAAGATTGAGATATATCGGAGTCAGTCAATGGTGACATGATAATAATGAATGTTTTGAGAGTTCATCACCACTTGCACTTCCTTATGACCATAGTTGTTTGTACAGTAATCGTTCTTGAAAAATGATGATGTATGACGTGAAATTTACATGAGTACGATTTTTTTATTTTCAAACAACAACAAAAACACAGCTAGAAACAAACACTAACAACAGTGTGATGTAAGATGATTGTCAAAATTAATGGTCTAGCTATAGTGATCTATCGACCTTCCTGAGAACCGTCAAAATCAAGAATGACACCCCATGCACGTGTACGGGCCTACTGCGTTGTGCACGTGAATCCAATGAGTTGTGTTCAGGGGTGGTGATAAAGAGAAATGGTGGTGCGTTCATAAGATGTCTGTCTTTGAAAACTTTGATAGCGCTTATCCTTCCTATCCAAATTAAAAGTTCAGGTTCCCCTTCTTCTTTTGAAGATTATAGATGTCATCTCTTCCGATGGAAGCAACTCAGCTTTCAAAGTGCACATAATGTGAGAGCCTAATTTGAACCTATAATTGTGGCTTCCAATCCCTATGATTTGTACAACACTGATATTTCAGTATTTCACAACCATGAAACGTATGTCATAACAGCGAAAATATGTCATTAAACTCCAGGGCACAAAGGATGAATTACTAAGTCAGCGTGTCTGTAGTAAATGCAAACATAGGATGTTTAATATCCTTTTAGGTCTACATGCCTGTCTAAAAGGAGTGAGCCAAATTCATCAGTAACTGGTATTTCTGTTCGCAATGCATTACATTTTATATGAAGACTTCAATTCAGAATGGTATCAGTTAAGGACGATAATAGATAAGGTCGTTGGATGATATATAAAATACATATTTCAAAACAGGATTTATCATTACGTGGACTCCATTTTACTTTCATGACATAAGTACATTATTTCAACTTAACCGTGAAGATGTGGGTTGGTGTCAAAGACGAGGTTGTAATGGCTGTTTTTTAAAGTGAATTGGTAGCAACTAGTTGAAGAGACTATACCTATGGAGATCATTGTGCTCGTACTTTATCTACAAATGAAGATCCGGGTTAGAATTGGTCTTCAGTAACCCATGCGACTAACGGGATCGGTTGGGCAGACTTGCTGAATTGTTTGACACATGTCATCGATGCTCATGCTGTTGATCTGGTCCAAACTCTATTATTTACTGACCGCCATATAGCTGGAATGTTAGTGATTGCGGCGTCAAACAGGAAGACAACCAACAAACTAACCAACTGCCATCTTTGATAAACATGTATTTATTAGATACACACTGTTGAGCTTGTTTGAGTGGCATTTTAGAAGTTGAGACTATGATCCACTCCTCCACCAAGCCCAGTCTATTGTATAAACATCGCATCCATTGTATAAACATCTCATTGTAACTACATCTCTGGCTTCCATTCACTATCCTTTATGTACTTACTGGCTTCATCAGCTTACTGCTTAGCCAATGATGCAAATTATGTTGTTTCCTTTGTCTATTATGTTGTTTCATTGTTATATACAGTATATATATGCAGCTCCTACACTTCATGTATCACTCTTGCTTGACAACGGTACAAGAATCTGTATCGAAACGTCGCACTCACCAAAATAAAGAAGTTGTTATCCATAAAACTTGTTATATATTACACTGTTGAGCCTTTGTGGAACGATTCTTATACCTTTAAAACTTAACAGATAAATGTTTCGTGCACATACTGTTGTCGAAATAAAGAGAATATATATTCTCTACCGGTGACACATTATCTCAATCAATATACAATAGCAGAAACAAACATTAATGTTCATTTACAAAAGTTAAAATATGACAGTTCTCATTTCAAAATGTTTTAGCAAAGACATTGAATATACAATACATTTCCGTGTTGGAAACAACTCTTGTGCAGGAAATGCTGGGGCAAACAACTCTTGGGCAGGAAATGCTGAGGTACACCACCTATCACGTGTGAGCAAATAATCTATTGACCATGTTAACTACAACAGCAATATTTATAGCGTGAGATTGTTCCCATGGCATAACCATTTTGATTATTATTGCATAACTGAGTGATTCAATGTAAAGTGGTAGCCCCTGCTTGCAGAAGGTGGAGGCAGGCAGTTTCACAGGAAGAGCACAAGTATAGATCTGTTTATGAAGCACTTGTTTACCTATTATTTCCTTGTTTAATGCCAAATCTGTCGTTCGGTAACCTAAGCAACAGCTGAACTGAAACAACACATGCACATCAATGCAAACCATTCTACGCATCACCACTGTACAGTGACATCATGTATTTCATGTCGGCGTTAGCACTACTTTCACTCGTCATCTTATCAAGCGCCAATCCGAACAATTCAACCCAGCCAACATTAAGAAGACTCCTATCATATATCAAAGGGGAAAACTCATCTGCTGGTATTGCTCTGGCCCTCACTGATGGCAAACAGGTGAACATTAGTATACTGCCAATGTCCATCTCCAGTCTCAATGCAGCCGAACAGACTTTCACTTTTAGTGCTGGTGTCAAGATGATATGGCTCGACCAAACCCTGGCTTGGAACAAAACTGAATATGATGATATTGAAAACGTGACCATCTCTGCAGATTACGTGTGGGTACCTTCTGTTGACATCCCTAATGGTATCGACGAGGTTAGACTGGATTCAGTAAAATCTTCACTGATTCAAAACAACGGAGAAGCATCAGTTATTATTACTGACACTTTCAAGACCAGTTGTCAGATAGACATCACCATGTACCCCTTTGATGAGCAACAATGCAGCATGATGTTAATGCCGTCGGGTAACTTTTATCTTGGAGTTGATAGGGGTGGCTCGATTATGGGGAGTGTACCGACATTCTTCATAGGGAACAATGAATGGAAGTTGGTTGACCTATATGCCTACGTTGAAGATGTACCGATGGGACCGATCCCAAATCTGGTGAAATTTGATTTTTGTTTGAAACGCAAGAGCATGTTCTATATTGTGAGTATCATCTTTCCCATTACTCTTCTCTCTCTGCTCAACGCCTGTGTGTTCCTCCTACCAGCTGACTCCGGAGAGAAGATGTCCTACCTCATCTCCATATTTGTGTCATATGCAGTGTTCATGAACTTCGTCAATGACTCAATCCCCAAGTCCGGAGACGTGTGTCGGCTCTCAGTGTACCTGACCCTTGTCATCTGCCAGAGTTGCCTGGCTATCATTACCACTATGGCCAGCCTCAATGTTCGCAGTAACAGCCTTCTGTTTAAGTCCGAGACAGGTGTACAGCCAATGAATGCCGAAGTAACCACGAACAGCACTGAACGCCCATATTCGAAGTCTGCCTCAAATGACCGCCGAACAAAACGCGTCTTGTTCATGGTGTTCTTGGTGCTGGCTCTGATGTCCCTGCTGGTGTTTTGTGTATAGGAAGGACTGAGTCAGGAGGTAGACATTCCATATCCTTCTGACTGTCTGAGGGAATGTCTCAAGTGTAATTTCCACTTCAAAAGTTTGCTTTTTTGATGTAGTCAATGTATATAGTAGGTATATAGACTCATGTGCCATTGACTGTTGTTGTAACAAGGTAACTATTTACCTAAATATGTGCTTAAAGTCAATGTAATAATATGTTTTAATGTTTTTGTAACAAATTTATTAGTGAGTGAGTTAATATTTATCGTTACATTGGTAATATTTCAGCCATGTCGTGATGAGAACAATCAGTTATTATATCATAGATCAATAATATTAGCATTAAAAGCCTGTTGACGAAGAACAGTAAAACTACTAGTGTATCACAGATATTAAAGTAAAACTAACATGTTATCATAAAACGATATTATTAAAGTGAACAGTACACTATAAAAACATATAGACTATAGATTGCCAACAACCAAAGGTAGATCACCATTCAAGAGACCTATGGGACTTACAGCACATTTGCTTCCTGCATGGAAACAAACTTATGACGGACTTTATGGCTTCCCTCAGACAGCTAAGTAATATAGCATCTGGAGCAGATCATCTGTTTGCGAAAAATCTACAAACATACAAGTATCGGGAGATACATTGAATCTGAGAGTCGTGGGAAGTTGGGAGAAAGTGTGCCCTCCACACCATCACCACAATGAATCAGTGAACAAACCAAACTCTTTCATTACCCTTCTTATGCTACTGATTTGGTTCCGTCAGATTTCATTCCGTTTGAAACTAAGGAAGCTCAAGCTCGAATCCAGATGAAAGCATCTGTGGGGTATTTTGTCCTCAGTCTGGAGATGGACCCGGATAGAAATCTTTCAGTAGTATGCATAATTGTTGCTGTACCACAGAGCGTAAAACTGAGTCACTGACTTAATTTCAAGGCTGCGTTGCTGTGTCCATCAAATCAGTGCTAAGCAACTATGGGCCCACCCACCTTGGTTTGTGCGAAATATTTATCAGATAGCTTTCGAAACATTACCCGTTTGAAGGAGCAATATTGGTGTGTCCATGTTAAGTTTCTAATTATTAGTCCTTCTAATTGTGTGTTGACAACCGCTAGCAATGATTTAGCTACAATTTCTGTTGATGCTTGTCGAACAGATCTCTTGCACATGTGTATTTATTGTTTCTTTGTTTAAACGAATAGTAATAAATGCTGATGTTGCCCTTCGTTCAAACCAGATATAAATGCATTCATTATTGACACATATGTATACAGTGTTATGTGTCAGTGAAACCTATTGTCTAACAATGTGTAATTGATTGTTTCTGTTATATTCATTTGTTTATATAAAGTGCAAACGCAAATGTGAAGCCACGACTTACTTTTGTTAAAGATTGAATGGTTGTTGTTTAACGGCCCACTCAGCAATATTCCAGCAATATAGCGGCGGTCTGTAAATAATCGAGTCTGGACCAGACAATCCAGTGGTCAAGAGCATGAGCATCGGTGTACGCAACTGGGATACAATGACATGTGTCAACCAAGTCAGCGAGCCTAGCCACCCGCTCCCGTTAGTCGCCACTTACGACAAGCATTCGGTGCTGACGACAAATTTTAACCCGGATGATTTTTATTAAAGAGTCCAAGACCTATCCCAGGGATCTTTAATTGAGCAAGATGGATTTTAATGGCAATATCTTTTTTCGCTATGATCTACTGTCAGACAAGTAATCTTCCCCTTATTTAGATGTGATACGATACGAAACAGGCATGCAACTCAAAATTCAGTAGGCGTACAATTACAATTAAGACAAAATACAATGGCAGCGGTAATAGCAATTAAGTTATTGATATTACAATTCCATCTGGTGACTCTTGAGAAAGATGCTCGCTTTGATGTGATATGAGTTGAAAGGGGAATGCTTTTGCACATTAATGTGGAAAGTTCCATACCATGTTGAATTCCAGATGTTGTAGAAGATTCTAGATTACTCATGACTTCAAAAGTATCTGAATATATAAAATTCCACATCACTGCTTACATGATATTTATACATTCTGAAAAATGTACTTATTAATAAAGGCAAGCATGCGCCTCAATAACAACTGATGTTGTGTGAAAAACAGATCAGGTGAAATGGGGTTTAACGTCGTACTTAAGAATATTTCGCTCATATGACTTGTACTTGCCCAGACTTTAACTGGTTGTTTACCGCTAGCTCAGTAAAATACCATGCCGCAGTTAAGCATGAACACCCCACTCAGTATACTGACTCAGAGCCGACCAGTCCTTGTTGTACCCCTTAATGCCGAGCGCCAGGCAGGGATCAACAAGTACCATATTTAACGTCTTGTGGCATGGTGCGGCCTGGGATCGAACCCGCGACCTTCCGCTCTCCGGGCGGAGGCTCTGACCACAACACCACAGAGGCGATCGTGTGAAAAACATAGTTCACGTATTTTTGGTATGTTTGACCATCAGTTACTGTTGATGCTTGGCCAAACGTATTGCTGTTACCAATCATATTGAGTTGGTTAAGATTTAAACAATGGTTTAATTTTGAGATTGTTTTTTCACACCTAGCTCTTCTGCCTATAGATTTCTGAGCGAAAATATTGCGAGAATGTTTAACTTGACCCATTTCACACTGGTTATATCTAAGGGTTCAAGGAATATGTCCGAGACAAAAACTATTACTTGTTCACTTACGAATAAATGACAAGACGCCTGACGTTGGATTCCGTTGGATGAAAGCCCAATTTTAGAGGACGCCTTCATGGTAGATATAATTTATGAAAACGTCATTTTATCATCTATATAACATCATTGTAACATCCTTATACCACCCTTACTTCACCTTACCGCCCGGTTCTCTCCATCGTCTGAACACGACATGCCCTGTGCATGTAATACATTCATGTTCCAATTTTTTGCAGAATTGAATGAAGAAGGTTAATAATAACTAATGGACATTTTGTACTATACATTTGCCTGGAGTCCTATGCCACAGGGCAGTGGCTCAATGGACAATCGGGTGACGTTGACCTCCAAATTCAATATGTATCTAATCTCAAGTCATCTGGCAAAACCAGTCAGACACTGGAATAAGTGTACAAATATTGCTATTTGTGTCATGCTTGCCGGAGTATAACAATCCTGTATCCCTAGTGTTGGCATCGTGGATATCCGGTGCATTGCAACTCTGTCTCTACTGACACTCCGTGGTGGTCGGGGAGCAGGGTTGTCGACTCGCAGAGATATTACCATGGCACATAATCATTCTGGTTTAAACCGTTATGAAACGAAAAGACGGTTGGAAGCTGTGAATTTCTCTTCTGTTGAAGATGTCTCTACTCAACAAAATTCATATTCTTGGGCATGGTTTTCAGTAGTTGAATCCAGAAATGACCTTCCTTTGAAATTCAATCCCTTTGCTATTTGTAAAGCGATTGAAGGTACTTGTGAGGTGAAGAATGTTTCAAGGCTCCGGGGCGGCTCTCGTTTGGTTGAGTGTGCACGGAGACAGCAAGCTATCAGTTTCATTAGATATGGATGTTACTCCGTCTTCACAACATAACAACTCATCACGTCCACGTCAACGATCTCCAATCGAGCTTTCATGAGCCATTCAAATCTACTTCAGTGGAATTGCAAAGGACTTAGGCATTATGTTAATGACCTGCAGTTATTAACGCAGGATACAAACCCATTAGTTATCTACTTGTAAGAAACACATTTCAAAAACACTGATAAATTTTAATAAAGGCAATGCAGTTCAATTCATTCATTTCCTCTTCCTACTGATAGGGCCATAGTTATGTTCCCCTTAACACAAGTCTGCAAGCTGTGGCAGTTCATCTTACCTTGCATGTTACCTTTTCACTTTGCTTCTTATACTTTCCTCCTTCTTGTCATCTTCAGCAGATTGAATTTCACAGGTTATAGATACAGTTAAAAATTAAAAACTAATTCTGTACATTTTTGTCGAAAATATACACCACATAAAGACCTAAAACCGATTTGAGATGGCAACCGGGTTAAAGTTAAAAATTAAAAAGTAATTGTATACACTTTTGTCGAAAATATATACCACATAACCAGACCCATAACTGATTTTAGATGGCACACCCGATTAAAGTAAAAGAAGCCCAGTCTCCATTTGGCCTTTCGAATATTTAGAAAATGAAAGCCATGCCTAAAGGCACTTGATATCTTATAAGTTGTTTCTAACTCAAAGTGGGGAGGGGATTATATATAGAGCGGTAATCCGGGTAGTTTGGCCTCCTGTCCACTTTGAATTTGACACGACTTCAACGAATCGAGTGCTTTCATGCATTTTGCTTTTAAGCATTTAACATGTTTCAGAAAGGTTAAATGCGAGTCACAGATGAGACCAAGGAATTTCGCCTCTTTGATTGGTGTGCCATTTAATTATATTTCAGGGTCTTTATGGGCTTTGTATTTTAGTGCAGAAGTGTATACAATTAGTTTTGGATTTAGTAATTTTAAACCCGTTCTCAAAGCACCATCTATTAATTTTGTTGAGATAGATTTGTAACTGTCTCTCAGTGGGTCGAATAGTTTTATCACGACATGGAATATAAAAAAAACAATCATCCACGAAAAGGGATCCATCGACTGAATTGCTTAAAACTTTTGAATGACTATTTATTTTAATTATATTTGAGGTAAAAGACAAACTAATTCCTTGTAGAACACTTCGATCCTGATTATAATGATCAGACAGAGTTGAGCCCACTCGGACTTGAAATTGCCTGTCTGTTAAACATTGTGATATGAAATGAGGTAAACGACCTCTCTATCCAAAATGTAAATCCTTTCAAATGCCATGCTTCCAAATGGTATCATATGCTTTTTTCAAGATCAAAGAATATTGATACTGTATGTTGTTTAGTTATAATAGTATTTTAATAAAGGATTTCCAATCGTACCGAAATTTGATCATGGTACTACGAATGTTTCGGAAACCACATAATATAATATTTGTAATTAGGTTATTGGTCCAGATACCAAATTATATGTTATTTACCATTCGTTACATGGTCTAACAGACACAGCTAGTGACAGTAAGTCTGTAATTTGATGGATCTGTATGATCCTGACCAGGCTTGGGTATAGGGACAGCAGTGGCATTACGCCATGAAGGAGGAACATTTTCAGACGTCCTAATTTTGTCAAATATGTCTCAAAGTGTGATCAGACATGGTTTTGGCAAGTGTTTCAGTAGCTGATAATGGATATTGTTATCACCCGCGGCAGTGTCATGAGCTTGCTCAAGAGCTGTATGGAGCTCATGTAGTCTTCACTGTTATTTGATTCAAAATTAACTTTTGTCTTTTCCTGTTGTTTCTGATATCTCTGAAATAATTGCCGATGATGAATTTGTGGCACGAGTTTCACTAATTTTATTTGCAATTTGATATTTGTAAGTTTTTAAATTAACAACAGATTTAAACATTTGCCTTTTATTATAAGAACCGGGTTCCATACCTTATACATAGGGGTGCGTGAATTAATTTTGGAGACATAATTCCTCCAAGATTGCCGTTTGTTTTGTTTGAAGTCACGACGTGCCTGCGTATTTAGTATTTTAAATTTTTTCAAGTTATGAACAGTTGGGTGATAGCAACAATACTCTTTTGCCCTTTTCCTCACTTTTCTAGCATTTAACCATGGCTTCAATATAAGTGGACTTGTAGAGGATTGTGGTATACACTCATCAGCTCTTTCATTTAGAACGTCAGAAAATGCCTGAATAGGATCAGCGATATCGCTGAAACATTCGGGTCTTAGTTTCGATGGTCATAAAGTTTGAAACAAGAACCAGTCTGCCTTATAAAAAAATCCATATTGTGTAAGATGGAGCATCAGATGAATAAATTCTGAAAAATTCATTAAGTAGAGTAGAGTCTGCAATAGGCAAATCCTGAGAAGAGTAGGTGTCGGTTGCAGAACGCATATAAGTGTGTGGATCATCATTGTATATACACAGGTAATTTGTAGAGATAAAATATTCCAGTATTTTACCTTTAGTGTAAGTGTTTGTACCACCCCAGAGAGGGGTATGTCCATTTAGATCACCCATTATAACGCAGGGTTTCGGGAGTTGGTCATATAGAGCTTGAAGATCAGTTTTGTGAAACGTTGAAGACGGAGATATGTAGAGAGAGCATAATGTAAACGCAACGTGCAAAGTTAGTCGCACTGCAACAGCCTGAAGATTAGTAGTAAGAGCAACAGGGCTATGGATAATGTTCTGTCTGACTAGGATTGAAGATCCTCCAGTGGCCCTATCACCCGGAGGTGAAAAATAATGATATGCACTGAAAGAACGCAGGGCAAAAGCATCTGTTTGTAGAGATAAAATATTCCAGTATTTTACCTTTAGTGTTAGTGTTTGTACCACCCCAGAGAGGGGTATGTCCATTTAGATCACCCATTATAACGCAGGGTTTCGGAAGTTGATCATAGAGAGCTTGGAGATCAGACTGGTAGAGTGTTGAAGATTCCGGAATATGCAGAGAGCATAATTATTATTATAGGATATTTATACAGCGCACATATCCAGACAACTAGTGCTTGCTCAAGGCGCTGGTATTTTGTTCCCTCGTTCACTGTATGTCAATTTCAATGACACATCATCTTATCAATCTCAATTCCCTGGGGAGTATACAACTCTTGCAGCCGCTAGGCAGAGGTTTATTGTGGCTTTCTCATCCTTACGAGGTACCCATTCACAGTTGGGTGGACTGGGACACATAGTCACAGTACTTTGTCCAAGTTCACTGCACGTTGCTGTACCCGCAACTAGGTGTTTGCACTTATTCATGTGACCACATTCTGGTCATATACCAACGGATTCGTGGGTTCTTTTAAGTGCACAGGGTTGTGTACTGTACACTAGGGGGTTGTGACAACACTGAAAGAGTCTGCACACAAAGTTGCACACCCGGTCACAGGTGGGCTCCATCCTGACACCTCAACCTCGCTGGATCACTAGCCTGGCGCCTTAGTCAGTTCGCCGACCGCGCCCCCAAATGTAAAGGCAACGTGAAGAGTTCAGTCTATGAATAACATTGTGTTTAACAAGGATCGAAGATCATCCTGTGACCCTATGGTGAAATGATATGCTTCGTACTGACGTAGATTGAAAGTTATCTCTCTGTTTCAGACAGGTTTCCTGCAGACAGAATGCTGGTGGTGTAAAATATTGGACTAATAGCTGTAATTCATTAAAATTAGTCCTTAGTCCTCTAAAATTCCACTGTACTGATTCTGACCCGATTTTGTTTACAAACAACATCATACAGCTGTGATACTGCTGAAACAAATAACTGCTTATGATATAGCCACTACTGTACAATCGACTCTGCTTTTGGCAGAGATTTCTTATGAATGTGGAACGATTTTTGTGGCTTCTATTTGATGCATTTATTGGTGACCTACAACGCCTTGATTTAGAAGGTGACTTTCCGATGATGGATATGTTCAGATATATCGATATCTTCGAGAGACCCAAACTTTTAAAGCTCGATCTCATCTTTTGAACCTTTAGCGAGTCTATCTCTTTTTTGTTGCTTCTGGTTTCCTTTCAGTTTGTTTAACCTGGGTTTCGTCTACAGTTTGTGATGGACTTGAATGAACATTTGGACCGTAGGACATTCTTTATCTGGTTGTGCCTTTGGATATGTGGAACCATTTGTGAAGAAGACATAGATTGAGATTGAGATGACGTCAACGTACCTGGTAACATATCAGCAGTCTGTGTAGTTGATTCTCCTTGTACTAATAGTTCTTGATTTGGGACAAGTGTGAGGAGAGGTAGACTTTGTCCATGTCAGTTCTGTCTGGCATTCAACAGATTGGTCGTGGATAGTCTTTTGATAACAGAAACATAAGGCTCGCTTGGGTGGACAGATGGTACAAGTAAGTGAGCTTCAGCATAACTGATGTTTTGAGATTGCTTTATTTTATTGACATCCATTTCCCTCCATTTCCCTCTTCCATACTGGGCAATCTTTTAATGATGAGGAATACTCACCTGAACAGTTGACACGTCTATTTTAGTTGTTTGTAAGTCTTTAGTGACATGTGATTGACCTCCACAATGAGCACAAGTTTGGGGAATGGAGCAAGAATTTATCACATGACCAAATCTGGCATTTAAAGTACATCGACGGATTTAGAATATACAGTTCAACTTGAAGATTACAATATCCGGCTTTGATTGATTTTGGTGCCGTTGGAGAGACAAATGTATGTGTTTATTGGAACCACTTCTGAATTCTGACGCCCCGTAAATCGTTTCACGTACGTGACACCTCGATCTTTGAGTTCCAGCATGATGTGAAGTTCTGTCATGTCGCTTGTCGCGTTTACTACATTCTGCGATCGAGATCTCATTCGCTTGCCCTTTTTACGTCTCCTGCAATACCATACACTGCTTTAGAAACAGCAAACGGATTGAGTTCAATTGTATTTTTTATCTGGAGATTTTATCACTAGAAATCTTGGCCAGTTGTCTACTGGTTTGGATGGCCTACAACTATCAGTTGTGATTGAACAAGTGAAATAAACGATTCTTTGTATTGACGTTATTGTAGCCATAAATCGACCACACCAAGTTTATAAATGAAAACGGATACTAATGCAGAACATATGTGGAAGCAAATGTGATACATATTGTTACTATTTACATGAGCGTAAGCCACCAGTAACCATGCTATACAATCAGTCAAGAAAGGACAAGAACCTAACTGTTACATATACTCAGCAGCAAAATAAACATCTGCACGAATTCAAAATTAGATAGGCACTGTAATGAAATCATTACAGAAATGGACATAATAAACGGATTACATTTTTTTGTGTGTACAATACTCTGACACATTAATGAATAACCCAGCACAATTCCAAGACATTACGTGAAAGTTTGCAGTCCATTCAGACTCTTGACTTCAGTATCTAGTGTGACCACCACGAGCGGCAATAACTGCAGCACAGCGTCTATGCATGGAGTGCACCAATGGATTGATAAAGGCCATTGGCACCTGGAACGACACTCTGAAAAAGGCCTCGCGCAATAAATCGGCTGTATTCAGTTTCCTCTGAATTTCACACCAAAGATGTTCAACTGGGTTTAAATCAGGACAAACGGATGGCCACTGCATAATGTTGACACCGTTCTGCTGTAGGAGGTCCCGTGTAGCTCTGGCAGTATGGGCCCGGGCGTTATCATGCTGGAAAATGTTATTCCGGTGACGTGCGAAATGTGGTATGACGTGGGGTCTGAGAGCTTGGTCGATGTAGCGCACCGCTGTGATGCCGCCTCCTTTCCCTGGACCAAGGTTCTGGAACATCACAGGACCCACTCTCTTGTTCAGGCATATTCCATCCAATATCATGATGCTTGCGCATCCCCATGAGTCTCTTTCCATAACACATTGGTCTGAGTAACGCTGGCCATGTCGTCGCCATATTCTTGTTCTGCAATATGCAGTTGATACGCAGTACCGACTCTCATCTGTGAACAGAACAGTTTTCCATTGCCCGTATCGCCAGTTTTGGTGCTGTAGGGCAAACTGTAGACGTTCACGCCGATGACGTGGGGTGAGGATAGGTCCACGGTAAGATCTACGGCAATGGAGGTTCCCGCTGTTAGTGAGTGAGTGAATATTTATAGTCACATCGAAAGTATTTCAGCCATCTTGTGACTTTAACAAATTACATATTCATGATAAATGCAATCAAATCATAAAAAAAAAATGTCAACGAAGGCCAGTAAAATAACTAGATTGTCACAGAGAGAGAATTAAAACTAGCATGTAACTGTAAAATTAAACAAATTTTATGAACAATACACTATATAAAAACGGGCTAGAGATCACCAGCAACTGAAGGTAGATCACCATACTAGGGACCATGGGGACATAAAGTACCTTTGCAACCTGCATGGACCCTAGCTGGATTCCGTTGTTAAGACGTCGGCGTACTGTATCAGTACTGATTGGTCTTCTGTGTGTTCTCACTGTCTGGCGACATATTCGACACACTGTGAAAATAGAGCTGTTAGGTATGCTGAAGAAGAAGATGCTCCAGAGCGTGTACCTGCAGCAGGATAAGTGATATTCGACTGATATTCGATTGAGATGATGTCTGGTTTGAGAACAGCTTTTTTGCCTCAAAGTATATACATTTTCACACTAGAGTTTCTTGATTTTGGACCCTGTTTGCCACTCAGGCGTGACCTGTTTGAAGCAGAACGCAGGCCATCACAGTTTGTGCATTTATAATGTATCTGACAATCTGTATCCTCATGGTGGTCTCCTCTACAGTGACACACCACAAAGTTACTACAACACCATGATCATCTGTTTGATTGTCATTTTAGAAGTTGATGGATAATAGACAAGTATAATACTTTATGGATAACAACTTCTTTATTTCATACGATGCGAGGAAGCCAAGGTTGAGGAGGCGGAGGCTATGTATATCTTGTACCGCCTCCTCAACCTTGGCTTACTCCCATTGTTATTGTATTATTACCTACCCCATTTGCTATGTATACCTTGTTCCGCTTCCTCAACCTTGGGTTCCTCCCATTGTTATTGTATTATTACCTACCCCATTTGCTATGTATACCTTGTTCCGCTTCCTCAACCTTGGGTTCCTCCCATTGTTATTGTATTATAACCTACCCAATTTGCTATGTATATCTTGTACCGCCTCCTCAACCTTGGCTTACTCCCATTGTTATTGTATTATAACCTACCCCATCTGCTATGTATACCTTGTTCCGCTTCCTCAACCTTGGGTTCCTCCCATTGTTATTGTATTATTACCTACCCCATTTGCTATGTATACCTTGTTCCGCTTCCTCAACCTTAAGTTCCTCCCATTGTTATTGTATTATAACCTACCCCATCTGCTATGTATACCTTGTTCCGCTTCCTCAACCCTGGCTTCCTCCCATTGTTATTGTATTATTACCTATCCCATTGTGATCGTTAATCCCTTTGATGTATAAAGAAGTTGTTATCCATAAAGTATTATACATTTCTAAGACTATGATCCGTGACCCAACTTCTGCCATATATAATACTGGACTGGATTGGGGACACATTCACATTCATTCATTCATTCCGATTGATCAGCGTCCTTGGAGCTGGACAAGCATAACAAGCCGCAGCATCAAATTTGAAATCAGCTCACTCACTCGACCTGGCGTCGCCATTTCTACCCACACTGTTCACTGACTTTCTCAACCAATAGCACCGGTAAGGGCGCCTAGCCACCAGCTCTTCGGGCTCCGGCCCCCTCAAACAGCAAGTATAACTTGCCTCCTATAATTATATCTTTAATTCATAAACTGTAAATACTAAATCTCATCAATTATTTTGTAAATACTTTATCTTTGTCTTTCACCTTATATGTTTATTTTGTGTATTCTGTATATAGTACATGTAACACTCCACCCACACCCACTGCCCCCTCCCCAACTTTCAAACCCCTCCCCCCACCCCACCCCCAACATGTCCTCCCCACTACCTTCCACATCACTTTTTTCCACACGCCAATTAAAGACTTCCCACAACTTACACTCTCCAAACAATATCAGACCCCATACCCATAACACCACCCTAAATCACACATACTCTACTCTAAAAACAAATTTGCCTCTGCCTGAAGAAACAACACATCACTTACAAATACATAAACTTCTGTGGCAGAGGTTTCAAAGTATTCCCAGATGAACATTCACTCAACAACACACTTAAACACACACATTAATTGACGGAAACACAATAAAATGGGAGAAACCGAGGTGGCAGACACAATCACAGGGTCATTCACATCGACAACAGGGAAACACCAACAGACATTCAAGAATACATACACATTGCAAATACCATCACAAACCAACCCAAAATCACAGACTACAAAACAATAAACACAAAACAACCATCCGCAAACAACCCCAATACCCAGATAACCTTCCTCACATTTCAATCAACCACCCTACCAACCTACATCACATTTGGCGCATTAAACTACAAAGTACACCCCATCCGTAAAACCCAACACAATGTAAAACTGCTTTCAATTCAATCACACAACAGACAACTGTAAAACTATTCACTATGCCCCCAAAATGCGGGTCAGACATGCATGACATCACAGAATGCACCACACTACATATTGCATACACTGCCAAATACAAGGACACTCTGCAAATCAAAACACCTGCCCCATAAAACAGACACAAATATTAAAATCAACAAGCACCTCAAACAAACTGACCTGCCCAAACCTGCAACTTACATCCACAAAATAATTACTCCCTACTATCACTATCGTCCTCCTCTCCCTCAAACATCTCCTCTTCCACAAACACCTCCGCCCCTTCCTACCACGCCCCCACCCGCCCTACCAAATCCATAAACCCGCCAACCTCCATCCCTACCTCCTCCCAACCACCATCCCTCCCCAACATCCAAACCTCCCCAAACGCCCTAGCCACCCCGCCCCAGCCCAGCCAAGCCCAAACCCCCACCCACCACCAAGTACCCACCTCCAAATCCCCAACCCATCAAAACCACTACTCCCTCTTCCCAGCCCCACCCCATCAAACCCACCCAAACAACCCCGTTCCAAAACTGCCCCCACCCACTAAACCCCCAACCAACCACTCCCCACATCTTCCATCCCCAACCCTCCTTCACCCTTCACCAAAACCCCGGTCACTCCACCCCAAAAATCCACTACATCTGCCCCACAAACAAATCTCCACACTCACCCCACAAAAATAAACCACAATTTAAACCTCATTATTGAATTCATCACTGCAGCAATACTCATGAACAATCCCACAGCCAAAAAATTACATAACATTGCACGCAGAAACAAAATATATCACAAGAGTCTAGCTAGTCTCATCATAGCAGTTAAATCCCTCTCATAAAACAACCCACCACTAAGCTACCCTAGCACTTCAACCCTCTCTTCAAAATTTCTGCCCCATCCATGGCTTATTATAATATCATATTCCAAATTACCGCAGTCATGGCTCTGATACAATGGAATTGTAACGGCCTCGAGCAAACGGGCATGAGCTTAAGGCACTCATCGCCCAAAACAAAATTTCGCCCCAAATAATATTCTTACAAGAAACAAAACTTTCACCAAAATTCGCCTTCAAAATCCCAGGCTACAATTATATCAGGAAGGATAGACCCCGGCCAATAAATCTCCCAGGTCCGCCAGCAGGGGGACTGGGAATATTCATTTCAAATAAACTCAATTATTCAGAAATTGACATTCAAACTACTAACTTAGAAGTCCTGGCAATAAAAACTACAATAAATAATAAACTATTAACTTTCATAAATACCTACAGAAGACCCTCTATTAAACTTATACCCCAAGATTTAGACAATATCGCAAAATTCTTAACGCCCAACACCTTTATCCTCGGGGACCTAAACTCTCACCATCCATTATGGGGCACAAAACCCTATACTGATAATAACGGTTTTCTTCTAACTAACTGGCTAGACGACCACAACCTCGTCACACTAAACGACAATCAACCCACCAGATACCCTCTCTCCCACGCCCAATCTCCAACTGCAATAGATCTTACAATCACCACCCCCACACACTCAAAGCTTGCCTATGGGAGGTACATGCAGACACATGGGGCGGTGACCACTGCCCATAAAATCACCATATCTTCACTTCTTACACCAGAATCACATACAAACCCCCAAACTACCCCCACTTCTAGCGCCGAAATCAAATACAATATACACAAAGCAGACTGGAACAAATTCACCAAACTCTGCAATCAAATTGACCCATCAAACATTATAAACACCGACACAGAAACTTTTAATTCACAACTCACAAACACCATCATCAATATAACAAATACATGCATACCCACATTTCGGACCACTCAAGCACAAAAACAGTCCCATGGTGGAGCCAAGGACATAATTAACGCCAGAAGGCAAGAAAAAGGCCCTAATAAATCAAGAGGGACCGTTCGAAATTACATTTAGCTAAAAAACTCAGAAATAATACAAAACAATTAATCAAGGCAGCAAAAAAGGAACATTGGAGAAAATTTTGCTCAACCCTCAGGCTAAATCAACATAACTCTAGAAAAATGTGGAAAAATTTAAAGCCATACAGGGAAATTCCAAATCCATTATTCAACCTAACCTTCCGAACCTCCCCACAAACAAAGATAAAGCTAATGCTGTTGCTGCCCACTTCTCGGACACTAGCAGCTCCACCAACTACACAGCTAACTTCCAAAACACCATTAAAAATCACCCACCCTACTCACCTGAACCACCCCACTCACATCTACCTATAAACAAAAACATAAACATACACGAACTTAAGGCAGCCTTAAAACATAAAAAAACAGCCTCAGCCCCTGGTCCAGATAACATTACATACACCATACTAAACAAACTTCCACCAAACATCCTAAACTTAACACTCACCCTATTCAACCATATCTGGACCACAGGAAACATACCATCTTCATGGAAAACAGCCAAGGTGGTACCAATCCTAAAAGCAGGGGAAACCCATAAACTCCCCAGATTCATTTCGACCCATTTCCCTTACCTCACACCTATGTAAAACTTTAGAGTCTATAGTAAACAATAGACTAAAACACCAAATTCAAACCCATAACCTAATTAAGCAGGACCAGAGTGGCTTCACTCCTAATAGGCAAACTTTGGATCACATTTTACATTTGGAACATGATATAAAGGTAGCCCAAGCACAAAAACAATACACGCTGGCCATTTTTATAGATTTCAGCAAAGCTTTCGACATGATCTGGCACAACGGCCTAATACAAAAACTACAAGAAAATGCCATACACGGGCGGATTCTAAATTTCATTCAAGCATTTCTTAATAACAGACAAATAATAGTCAAATCACACAACACTGTCTCGGACCCTTTCCCACTAGAAAATGGAACCCCCCAGGGGAGCATAATTTCCCCAACACTATTCAATTTTATGATAAATGACATTTTTTTCCGGACAAGTGGCCAGAAATTTCTACTGCAAAATTTGCTGATGACATTTCATTTTGGACATCATCCACCTCAGGAAAACAAGCCACAATCAAAACTCAAAGAATGCTAAACCACATCCAAAACTGGGCCCAGAAATGGGGGTTCCACATTAACGTTAAAAAAACCGTGGGCATCATATTCAAAAAACAAAGAATGCAAAATTATACACCCAAACTTCATCTCAACAACCAAGAAATCAAGTTCGAAAAAGAGGCAAAATTCTTAGGTGTAACTTTCGACCAACACATGACATGGACACCCCATATTAATAACCTGGTCAACTCATGTCAAAAAGATCTAAATCTCATGCGAGCCATCAGCGGCACAAACTGGGGAGCCGACAAACAAACACTTATTAGTATATACAAAACTCTGATACAGTCTAGACTGGACTATGCTGCTCCGGTCCTCCACTCTATCTCCCCAACCAACCTCCAAAAATTAAACTCAATACAGTATAAAGCCCTTAAACAAGCCCTAGGCACTAGGACTGGTACCTCCCACAACACTCTTCTCCTACTCACAGGCATCCCTTCAATCAAAACACGAATAAATCAAACCGCACTCAATTACTGGGCTGGGGCCCAACACAACCCAATCTACAAACTCATCACAACTAAATACACAAACATTAAAAAATCCACTATCAAAAAATTTAAAAACAACCCAAACAAAGCCCCCTACTCACTCACCTCAACAGTCTGCTTCACTCACACCACCTAAACACCATCCAACACACACCTCCCATAACAAGCTACATTCATGACAAACCCCCACCCCCTACAGATATCACCCTAGTAGAAACACTCCAAAATCTCCCTAAACCCACAGACACTCAAACCAAAACAAACCTCATCCAAACCCACATCAACCTAAATTATCCCAACCATACCCAGATTTATACAGACGCCTCAATCGGCACAAACAAACGCATAGGCATAGGCATCCATGTAAACCAAACACCCCCCCTAACAACAAACCTCCACTATACAAACCACACAAACATTAACACAGCAGAACTCACAGCAATCTTATCAGCACTTCACCTCATCCCCACTATGCCCCACACCAACATCCTATTACTTACAGACTCTCTCAGCGCCATCAAACAACTTCAACACAAGCACTCAAAAGCACGAAACGACTTAATACACAACATAATTATACAAACCGACTCACTCCAACAACTAAATAAAAACATAACACTAATGTGGATTCCAGCTCACACACACAACCAAGGAAATAACACAGCAGACATAGCAGCCAAACTAGCCACCACACAAAACTCTCCACCCATTAAATTTCATACATCCAAAACCGAAATAAAACAACTCATCAAACACCACATAATCAACCAAAACTACCAACACAACCTTAACACAAACAAATCCACCTGGGTCAAAGCAATCATAACTAAACCTATCACCAAAACACTCACCTACTCAAGCAACAAACACATGGACACACTCATTATAAGATTAATCACTGGCATCACAAACTTAAATCATCCATTATTCAAACAAAACAGACACCCAGATGGATTATGTACACATTGCAATCAACCTGAAACCATTGAACACATATTCACAAACTGCCACCTCCAACAAACAAACATCACACAACTACACACCAGCATTCCAACTAAATATCACAACAACATACAGCTACTTTTAAATCCTTTTTAACCCGTCAAATGTATTCCATGCCATAGCCACCTTTATCCAAAACTCAAATATAATAAATAAAATTTAGATCCTCCCAAACAATCCTCAACATACTACCTCTCAATAGCCTATATATTTAGACCAGGCACCCAAAATCTCACTTCTCTATACTCATACCCTACCACGCGTTCAGTTCAATTCAATTCTTTATTGCATGAAAGGCCATTGGCACATGAACAAAGAGATACATACTAGCAATAGCACATATAATCATCATCTAACTAACCACTTCTTTTCTTAACAAAAATACGTTGTAAATAAATAGGGCTACACTGTGTTGGTTGAGGGTTCTTTGCAGGAAAGTTAGGAAGACAATAGTTTAACATTAAAATGATATAAAGGCAAATGATAATTATTTATTGGTAGATAATTATTTCTTTACATATACAGGACAAATAACATAACAATGGAATTCATTCTCGATAATGTTACAGAAATAAATAATGTTCTGTATTGTATTTGCAGATGGAAATGGTGTTTTATGGTTATATGCTAGTTTTTAATGTAAATCTGTGATAGATTGGGATATTCTGTTCTTTGAAAACAGGTAAGTATATTAACTAAATTAGTTTGTTTTTATGAATTTACAAATTTACAACTTTTTTAGTCGAGATATGCCTGAAATACTGATTAAATTCAAACTCACTCGTTCACTTGAGTATAATACCCCTGTGCCCGTGGTGGATGAAGAGCAGCAGTGCGGAATCATTTCCGTTCATTATCTTACAACAAACTGGTCAATCTTGAAGGGACGTCCAGACGAACTAGATGACTCAACATGACCAAATTCGTCGAACGTTGATTCTAGACTTCATTCTTTGTCCTTGTAGCTATGGATTAACTACCCAGCAAACTTATTTGCTATTTCGAAGCTATCTCTGGGGTCTGTGGAGAAGTGAAGATCGTTACTCGTCTCCGTAGTATTTCGCTTCAGGTGTACAGATGACAATGTCTCGATCTGTATCTGCCAAAACCTGTGCAAATATCACGGTTCCTGAGTCTGTTTATAGAACATTGAACTCATGTGACATCACCCATAACAGGCACGTTGTCTATCTGCAGAGATGGATAGTGAATGAGTGAGTGAGTGAGTTAGAGTTAATACTTATCGTTTCATTATCACGAAAGAAGGCATCTTTACCAAAACATACACATATATATTGTCGCTTGTTCTTTCGACCCTTCCACAGTCGATTAAAGCAGGTTATTCTAAAATCAGAATTGATGTGTACATGTCATGGCTGTTTTCTTTTCGTACTGGTAGCAACTAGTTGAAAAATTGACCTATGGAGACCAGTGTGCTCATATCTACCAATGAAGATCCGAGTGAGAACTGGTCTTCAGTAACCGATGCTTGTCGGAAGAGGCGACGGACGGGATCGGTGGTCACGCTCGCTGACTTGGTTGACACATGTAATCGTATCCCAATTGCATAGGTCGGCGCTCATGATGTTGATCACTGGATTGTTTTGTCCAGACTCAAATATTTGCAGGCCCCCGCCTTATATCTGGAATATTTCTGAGTGCGGAGTTAAACAAACAAACATAACAGAAATAATCCATTACAAAATCGTTGGCAAAATATTTCACTGTCATATAACATTACATTTATATGTTTCAATAATGAACAGAGTTATCTCTCATTGTAACACCAGGAGCATTTATTACAACTTATTTGAAGAAAGAAACAACACATATACACGCGTAGAATACACCATCAACGGAATGTCTAACTCAACCACTGTTGGCAGTAGTCGATATGTAATATATACATGAAGTATTGCTGGTCGTGGTTTTGGATTCAAGATTTAGCATGTCTGTGAACCTTGTTATAATTACTCGTTTACCAAACCATAACACACAATGAGCGAAATGTGACTGAAATGTTGCTAAATGCACTATTAAGTAACATTAATTTGAATGAGGAATAGCTAAAGGTCCACGATAATCTAGTCTATTAAACACCCAGCACGTTATTAACTGTGAGCACTCATAAATATAGTCATTTGCAACAACAGTTCTGTAGTCAACAACAATCTATGACATAGTAGCCTATACACATACCATTTATGACAGAGGGAACAATTGTCGAAGCGATCGACGCATGACATAATGACGTTGCAAATCCCAAATCCGAAATGGTAATAACACGCTAGGCATTCCCATAGAGAGTAAGGAGATGGAATTTCGACCCACAGACACAATCCTTTCTATACACAAAACACCAGCAGAGACATCAGTGCCAGAAGCAGGAACACTCCGAACAAAACGAGGTCTATTTTTGTTGCACACTTCAGATGTGGACGTTCAGTGCCGTTCGTGGTGACTTTGGCATTTGCTTGATGTACACCCGTCTTGGTCTGAAGTAGCAGTCCCCTACTGCGGACATTGAGGATGGCCATGGTTGTGATGATAGCCAGGCAGCTCTGGCAAAGAACGAGGGTCAGGTACACAGACAGTCGACACACGTCTCCGGACTTGAGGATTGAGTCATTGACGAAGTTCATGAACACTGCATATGACACAAATATGGAGATGAGGTAGGACATCTTCTCTCCGGAGTCAGCTGGTAGGAGGAACACACAGGCGTTGAGCAGAGAGAGAAGAGTCATGGGAAAGATGATACTCACTATATAGAACATGCTTTTGCGTTTCAGAAGAAACTCAAACGATGCAAAACTGGTTATTGATGTCATTCCGACGTCTTCCACTTTGGCAAGTATGTCAACCAACTCCCATTCACTGTTCTCAATGAAGAAAGACTGTAGCCTCTCGCCAAAAGACGACTTAGATACTTCTAATGTGTAACCATTGACAGGCATGAAGAGTACGCTGCATCGCTGCTGGTCAAACGGGTACAGAGAGATGTCTATTTGACAACTGGTCTTGAAACTCTCAAAGAATTGAAGCTTTCCAACTCCTGCACTACGAATGCTTGGTGGTGGTGCTGAAGTGGGTACAACGTTGTCGATACCATTGGGGATGACAACAGAAGGTGCCCACACGTAATCTGCAGAGATGGTCACCCTTTTAATATCATCATACTCAGTTGTGTTCCAAGCCAAATTTTGGTCGCTCCATTTCATGTTGACACGAGCACTAAAAGTGAAAGTCTGTTCGGCTGCATTGAGATTGGAGATGGACAGTGGCATTATACTTATTTTAACATGTCTGCCCTCAGTGAGGTCAGTACTAATACCAGCAGATTCTTTTTCCCCTTGGAGATATGTCTTGAGTCTTGATAATGTTGACTGGGTTGTATTGTAATTATTGGCGTCTGATAAGATGACGAGTGAAAGTAGTGTTAAAGCCGACATGAAATACATGATGTCACTGTACAGTGGGGATGCTCAGAATGGTTTGCATTGATATATGCATGTCTTGTTTCAGTCCAACTTTTTTATTTATGTATTCACAGTGACTCTGTGGATCATACACTACCCATTTGCTGGAATATTCAATGCCACGCATCCATTAAACAAGGATATTACCACCAGGTACTTTGAACACATCTCATACTTATCGGTAAGTGCTTCATAAACAGATGTTAGCTCTTCCTGTGTAAATACCTGCCTCCACCTTCTGCAAGCAGAGGGCTATCACTTTACACTGAATCAAGATGGAAATACAGGAAATGGTTGTCATGGCAACAATCTCACGCTACTTAAATCGGTGTCGTAGTTAACTTTGTCAATAGATGCTTTGCTCAGAGGTAAAGATCAAAATGTCTTTTACCTTGCATTTCCTGCGAGTTTTTCAATCGCCTAACTGCTTTATGTATTCCGTGTCCGATCTCAGATATCCAGTTTTAGAAATTCACATTAATGTCATGTTTGCTTCTATTATTGTATATTGACTGAGATAATGTGTATTTGGCAGATAATGTATACTATTAAATGATATCCTGGGATATATTGATTATCAGAAAGAAATATAATACATTGCAAACTGAATTACCATTAACTATTGAAGACAGCTCACAACTTATGGACAGGCATGCAGACCTGAAGGGACATTAAACATGCTATGTTTGCTTTTCTTGCACACATGTTGAGTGAAAAATGCATTCTTTGTGCCCTGAAGTTTAGTTAAATATGTTCGCAGTTATGACATACGTTTCATGGTTGTTAAATACCAGTGTAATACAAATGATAGGGATTGGAACCCACAATTCAAGTTTTAGGTTCAAATTAGAGTCGCCAATTATGTGTGTGTTAAACGTTGGTCTTTTCCATCGATGGTGACATATACTAATACAATGAGTTGAGTTCAGTTGGGCTTTACGTCACATCGGCATTTGTCCAGCCATATAGTGACGAGATCAAGTCTGCTTCATGAACATTTCAAATCCAAAATCCAAATGAGTTTAATTTCAAAGATATATATATTCATATCACTTTCATTTTGAAACAGAAAATGTAACAGCACTAAATTCAAAAGCACGCAATTGTTATTCACATTACACGGTTACAATTTATGATACCGATCAACTTCCCTCAGTTAGTTAACAATCAGATGCCCCGCTCACGAGGGGAAACAGATCTTTCAGATTTGTCTCATTATAATGTGAATTCCTTGCAGTTGAAAAGTCCACACAGTAAAGCAGAATATGCTTGATGGTGAACACCTCATTGCAAGAGACACACGCCTCTTTTAGCAATATTCCAGCGTGGTACATCAGAAATGGGCTTGACACATTGCACCCATGTGGAGAATCGAATCCGGGTCTTCGGCGTGTCAAATTCATAGATGAGTATTGTTTTACACCTTATCACCAGTTTTCTAGCTATCCGCCGCGAGAACCAGTTAATATCAATTTCTAACTGAAAACCAATCGTAAAAGTATGACATCAAAGACTATACACTAACAGAACAAGTAACTGTGCATAAAATATAATTGCATAAAAGAAAAGTTCTTTGAAAAGTTATAAAAGTAACCTTAAATAAACATGTAGCAAAGCACTTTGTGTGAAACTTGATGTCACGTGTCGCGCGTGGCACGTGCATTTTTTGCACAAGGAACGTACTTTTAGCGTGCTTTTTGACATCATGAGTTCACACACATGATATTGAATAATGAAGAACGGTTGATTATTCTCTAGCCTCTGAATGCTGTTGGAAAACACGTTAATTTCAACCTAAACTGCGCGTACGTCATGCCACGGTGTCTCCTCGCTGTGGGTATGCTGGAGTGAGTGAGTGAGTGAGTTAATATTTAACGTCACATCGGCAATGTTTCAACCTTATCGTGACGAGAACTTATTTGACGTTGAAATGAAATACGTGTATATTATAAAACCTGTCATCAAAGGACAGTAAAAGAACTAGACTACCACAGTTAGAATTAAAACTAGCATATAAAGTTAAAACTAATAACACTATTGGGACAAAACATAATAGAAATGCAGGCTATAGATCTCCAACAACTGAAGGTAGATCACCATGCTAAGGTCCATGGGGACACATTACTTTTGCGGGTATGCTGGAGACTGGAATGGACCAAAATGAAGTGGTCAGGCATTTTGGTGTTCATCGAAACACGATCTCATCTCTTTGGAGACATTTGCAACATAATGGGAACACGAGAGATTTGCCTTTTACTGGCCGTCCACGCGTGACGGTACACTGGACAAGAATGGGATTCTGTTTTCATTGACGAGTCGAGATTTCATCTGGACAGCTCAGATGGCAGGGCAAGGCTGTACAGACCGCGAGGTGAACGGTATGCTGACGAGTGCGTTGGCGTTGTTGCGTTATGGCATCACATCTCATTGTCGGACACAACTTGTCATTGTCACTGGCAATCTGACAGGTCTGCGATACAGGGATGAGATCATTGGGCCTCATGTGCAGCCATTCCTTCAAGGACAGAGACGTAACATCATGCTTTTACAAGATAATGCCCGTCTATATGTCGCTCTTGTTGTGACAGATTTCCCGAGACTGCAGAACATTCCGGTACTTCCCTGGCCAGCTGTTTCTCCGCACCTGTCTCGTATCGAACACGCTTGGTGTGAAATGGAGAGACGTTTAGGTCAAGCCCAGAATCAGATCAGACATTTACGTTAGCTGATTGGGACAAGCGTTGGTTCGGCCATGGAACGAAATTGCCCAATTTTCATTCTATGGCTTAATGTCGTCTATTTGACACTACATCTCTTTAAGGTCCCTGTTGTCAAATCATACAGATTTCGATATTATCCTGTCAACAGTTAAACAGTGATTAAGGAAAACTCCACAAATCATGTTATTATCTTGTTGCTATAAAAATGACTTAACAAAAATGCACAGTTACTTTATTCCAGAAGTATATATAAAGTATTAGTCAAATATCACAAGTTATGCCAAAAAACGGACAATTTGGCTAAAAGTTATATCTTGTCATACATATAGTTTATCGCGCGAGTGTGTTTTTGGATGGTTAATATCCTGCATTAGAATAAACCACATCGTGTTTACTCCTAAGGCAGGATATGAACCATCCCAAAACACACGAGTGTGAGAATGTATTTATCATACAATGTTATTCTTACTTTATAATTTTAAAAAAAGGCTATTTCAATAGCGACAAAATCATGAAACTAAACTTCGTGGAATGTACAGAGATATCTATGCGTAGTAATACGTTACGTGACAAGCTCGGTGACACAATTTTCTACATTCGAAACTACTCGTGTCATTCCGGCAAGCCGGATGGCGTCTCGTGCCCCTCTGGTGTCCATGTTTACGACTTGGCCCTGTCTAAGCGCAAACGGGCATCGAGATGAAAGTAGTCTAGTACTATAACTCTGAATTGCCAAACAGGTACCTAGAATATCCTACATCCCGTGGGCAAAACAGCAATACAGTCATTCCTTTGTAAATATGTTTCAGTGTTTAAAGTTGCTGATTCTTTAGCTCAAAGTTTATGTTTAAATTGTGCTGTGCATAGTATAGCGAAGTTTCATAGTTCAACGGAGGTTCGAAATGCGTTTTACTACGCGATGTGATTGGTTTGCCACGATTCTTGGCAATGATGGCGTACGACAGGGGTACGAGTCTTCTTGTAGGTCACGGAAAGAGGCGAGTAGTTACGATTGAAATTTCTACTGATCAGTCAATTGACTGCGTTAGGTCATCTTGTTCCCAGTAGGCTTATGTAAAAGCACGGATTGTTGTCAACAAGCCTTAGCCTACGTTTAAAAAATAACAACAAACTCGGAATTTTTAAGGGTTAATTATGGGTTATTTTTATAGCTTTTCAAATAGCTTTTATTTTATGCAACTATATGCTATGCACAGTTACTTTTTTCCGTTAGTATATAGTCTTTGAAATTTCAAAATAGTCACTTATTATTTGTTAAAGAGTGATCTACTCCCGTTTTGCCCGCTGTTAATCCGACCATAGTTAATGTCGGATTATAATTGGTTCTTCACCACAACCTCCAACACCTTTCCAGAGCCAACACTTTCTACTGTGAGGGCACCTTCAGCATAAGCCCTACTGTTCACTACCAGCTGTCCATGCCATGGTCAACAACAAGATGTTTCCTCTGATTATGGACTTCTTCCAGACACGAAACAGACCACCTACCATAGATTCTTCAGCATCATTAAACAGACGTCATCAGAACAGAATATCCATCTTCAGCCTGCATTTGCTTTGTTGGACTTTTAACTGTAATGTTTTTCACTGCTAACATAAAATGTAGTTCACGCAGCGCTATGTAGTCCAGTGCTTATTTTTTCTTGTAAAGACAGGAGGAGACCCCATATAATTAACCCCTTATTAGTGAGTTCATGGCTGGCCAGTTTTGAGCGTGGTGACCCGTGAACAGTGTTCAAATCTTTCATCTGATGAAAAGAAGAGGCTGATAAACGACGTGATAACAGACTTGGACGCATCAGAGAAACAGCAGTGTGACATAAAGAGTGCTTATGAACGGTTCACTAGGTGTGTTGTCAATGCATAGCGAGCTACCGACAAGACACGCGAAGTACGACTCCTGGAACAACAAACGATGGCGGCGCTGCAAGCAGTGGTGGAACCCACATCTGGACCAGCTCTGGAAGGACATGTGTCAAGCCGAGAAGGGATGGTTGAAGTGCCGTGGTGCAAACAAGCATGTGTTATTTATCCAGAACCTTAATTATCTCTGTACATCCAACAAACAAGACTTTTGGAAGCAGATGGAAAAGTTGGTGTCGGAAGGGAACAAAAGAAGTCTATACTCATGGAAGTGAAGATGGTGGACGGATGTGTGAGCTCAGACCACCATGCTATACTGGAAACCTGGAAGGACGCATACTCCAACTTACTAAACCCTACGTCAAACATGGATGATGGTCAATGAGTATATTGATGATGTCACGCTGAATGGAGACATAACCATCCAGGAGATAGCCACAGCAATACAGCCATCCAAGAATGGAAATGCACCAGGAATAGATCACATGCTTAAAAATGAAAGTGTTCTTGTATTTTTGCATAAACTCTTTAACCTCTGTTTTAACTCGATGGTAGTTCCTGATAGCTGGCGCAAAGGAATCATAAATCCAATTCCCAAGTCGTCGACTAGTGAACCTAGAGATCCCTTGTCATATAGGCGAATCACCCGAGAGTGTGCTTCATCCAAGTTCTACAGCGGTGTATTGACCTCTAGACTTATTAAGTTCAGTGATGATCATGGACTCACAAGTGACCTACTAAAAGTCTTCAGACAGGGTAGATTCACAACTGAGGACATATCAAGTGTTACATCAGTTTCGTTACTTTTGTTGACTTCAGAAAAGCCTATGACTGTATAAACCGTAATGTTCTATGAAACAAAAAAACCTTCTGGATTTGGAAATTAAAGGGAAAAAGTTTGAGGTCATCTACTCCTTGTGCAGAAATGTTCAGTGCTCTGTTCGTTTACATGGATCTTACACCCCCTGGTTCGATGTCAAAAGCGTACTGTTCAACCTTTTCATAAACGACCTTATATCCTCTAGTTTTGCTATGGACCTTGGAGTTTTAATTGACCAATCTCGAGTTGGAATCCTGGCATACGCTGATGACATCATTCTTTTAGCGGAGTCTGAAAATGATCTTAATCCAATGTACATGTTGGACTGTCTGTACACTTGGAGCCAAACAAACAAGATGGTTATAAACAATAATAAGTCAAAGGTGAAACACTTCCGAAACAGTTCCATCCCCAAAATCAACCAGACCTTTCCGTGTGGTGACGCAATGCTAGTTGCGTGCTATAACTATCTCGGCTTGTTAATGACAGATTTCCTGGACTTCAATGGAATGACACAATCAGCAGCATGTTCAGCTAGTCGAGCCCTTGGTCTACTCATTTCAAAGTACAAGCTCCTGGGTGGGATGCAATACAAGACTTTTTCAACGTTACTTGATGCTATGGTGTGGTCAGTCCAAGAATATGGAGCTAGCATTTCGGGAACCAGTACCTACTCGTGTATCAGCGCCGTGGAAAATCGAACTAAACGTTACTTCTTAAGCTTAAGACTGCGAAAATATGTCCCAAATTGGGGCGTGGTGGGCCAGGATAGTGATCCAGTGAGCATGAGGTGCTGGGATCGAGCCCACCTGTGACCGGGTGACATGGCGTCAACTTCGTGTGCAGACCTTTTCAGTGATGTCATAACCCCTATTGTACAGTACAGATCCCATAGCACGTAAGAAAACCACGAATCCGTTGGTATATGACCAGATGGTGGCCACATGAATACGTGCAAACACCTAGTTGCGGGTTCAGCAACGTGCAGTAAACTTGGGCAAAGTACTGTGACTATGTGACCCAGTTGTGAATCCAGTAAGGATTGGAAAGCGACATAAACTCGGTGCGCCTTGTGGCAGCAAGAGTTGTATGATCCTCAGGGAGCTGTATGCATGCACAAAGTTCTCGGAGTTAAAATTAACACTATTAAGGCAGTGATTTATGTTGAATGCGATAGGTATCCAATGCACATTCTTACAAGCATTAAAGATATTAAATACACAGTAAAACTGTTGATTATGCCTTCAAATAGCTTACCCATGAAGTGTTATAATCTGATGTTGTTATATGATAAAAATGGACAAATAAACTGGGCAACTAATGTAAAAAACTTTCTTTATTCTATTGGTTTCGGAATTACATGGAATGCACAATATGTCGAATCACCTACATTATTCATACAATCCTTAACAACAAGACAAAAAGATATGTATATTCAAACATGGCGTGAAAGGATATCCTTATCAAATTAATGCATGTATTATTCATTGTTTAAACATGCCATAGTAATTGAGTCATATTTATCATGTGTTAATGTAAAAAGTTTAGAATAGCACTGGCACGATTCAGATGTTCTTCTCATGATTTGTTGATTGAAAGAGGCAGATATATGAATGTACAAAGAGAAAATAGATTATGAACACTTTGCATTTTTAAACGAAATGGAAGATGAATTACATTTCCTCCTAATATATCCTTTTTATGACCGGTTGCGAACCACATATATTAAAAAATATTACTATGTCCACCCAAATCTGATAACATTCTCTTCACTGTTAAGTAATAAAAATCCAGTTCTACTCCAACATATTTCAATGTTCATTTACTATGCTATGATTACCCGATCTAAATTCCTCTCAAATGTAACATAACTTTATGTGCTATGGGCCTGTGGCCTTTTCAGTGCAAATAAAGATTATTTTTATTATTGTTATACCTACATGGGTGCCCCACTTCTTTTGCATCAGGCACCCGTGAAGAGCCACCTCCTCGTGGTGGGTGCTGGGCAACGCTAAGTGCTCTTCGACCCCCCGTTGTGGACCCGAGGGTATATTTGGCCCACCAACCCGTTTGCCGTGGGTTGCGCCCCTGTGTCGGTGGAGGACGGGATTCTGGTGGTTCAGGGCACTGGGAGCCTGGAACCGTGTTCCTTTTGCCCAACACACCGCTTTGGCCCTTACTTCACCTAGACGGGTGGTAGAACTGGCCCGGTTCTATCAATCGGCTGGTCACGCCAAGCCATGTGCATGGTGACTATGTTTGCACAATACGATATCATTGGGTTTTGGTTATTTTGATCTACATTGTACTAATTTTGATTAATTCAAATTGCCTAGAGTCCTATGCCAGAAAGCGGTGGCTCATGGGCCAATCTGGTGGTATTAGACCCCTGAAATCTGTGATTCTTGGGAATGATGTCATGGGCTGTGTCTTTGTCTCTGGAGTATAACACCCCTGTATCCCTGGTGTCAGCATCTAGGAGATCCGGTGCTATTTGACACTGTCCTTGTTGACAATCCGTGGTGGGTGGGGAGCAGGGGTGCTGAATCTATTTACACTTATCATGGATCCCACTCCATCTGGTTCACTGCGAAACGAAAAAAGCGACGTTTCGAACATGTTGATGACCCTTCAAAAACTGTTTCTTCGAATTCTGACTCATGGGCTCGTTTCCTTGTGATTGAGACAACTGATTTTCTGCCTATCAAAATAAATCCTTTTGCGATATCTAAGGCTGTTTCTGGAATTTGTGGAAATGTTAAGAACGTCACCCGCCTCCGTAGTGGTTCACTTCTGGTGGAATGTGCACGGAGACAGCAGTCTCTCAATCTTTTGAAACTTTTGCCAATATTGAGGTTGCTGTGTCTGTGCACAGAACATTAAATTCATGTCGAGGAATCATTCGCGACAGAGCTCGCTGTTTGTTCGACATGTCAGAGGATGATATTGCTGCAGAGCTTGTTGATCAAAGTGTAACCGCTGTAAAACGTTTCATCGTCAAGAGAGAGGTTACCCTTGTGAAAACTATACCTATCTCTTGACGTTTGCCCGTGCATCTTTACCACAGTCAATTTAGGCAGGATACTTTAATATTGGAGTGGATGTGTATGTCCCCAGTCCACTCCGGTGTTATAAATGCCAGAAATTTGGTCATGGGTCCAAGTCTTTTCGTGGCTCTGTGGTGTGTCATCGCTGTGGTGGCAATCATGAACACGCAGACTGTGACAAAGAGTTTAAATGAGCAAACTGTTCTGGTCCACATGACTCTTCATCCAAATCCTGTCCCGTTTGGCAAACGGAATAAAAAATAATGAAGCTGAAGTGCGAAAAGAACATCCCATACCTTGACGCTAAAAAACTCTTTAAAAGTGAGAATTCGACTCCATTACATCTGTCATACTCTGCTGCAGTAACTCGGTCTGTAGTGACATCCTCTGTTACCTGTCAAACAGATCTTACTTGGGTCAAGTCAGAGAAGCCCATGAATTCTGTTTCAGTCTTACCATCGACATCCCGAGCCACTGAATCTCCATCTGGCTCTCAGTCTTCGTCAGACTTTCAGACTAAGACTCAGCCGGAGACATCACAAGCGTCAGCTAAACAGTCTAACACTGGTCATTTGCCCAAAATTCAACAGGCAACAACAATTACCAACTGTCCCAATACTTCAGAGGTTCCTTTTGAGAACCCCTTTGAACATCTCGATATGGAGGTGTCACCGTCCTCTCTGGACACACGGAGGAGCTCCACTTCCTCACATTCACGCGGAAGATCACCAATTGAGGCACCATGACTCAATTGTCCACTATAATTCAATGGAATTGCAGAGGACTCAAACAAAATTTCAACGAGATTCAATTATTAACACATGATTTTCAACCGTCAGCTATATTTCTTCAAGAGACATATCTAAAACATACAGATAACTTTATTCTGACACGGTATAGTGATTATAACTCTTTCTCTCCTCCAGGAGACAAAGCAACTGGAGGTGCTTCCATTTTGGTACGGCAAGGGATAATACACAGCCCTGTCCATCTTAGTACAAATCTTCAAACTGTTGCTGTTCGCAACACCCTGCATATTGCATTGACTCTGTGCAGTTTATACATTCCTCCCTCTTTTGGTATTAGACACTCGGATCTTAAAAACCTATATGACCAGCTTCCGAAGCCATGCCTCATCATGGGCGATCTGAACGGTCACAACCCTTGAGGAATTCATTTCTGATAATAATCTATGTATTGTTAATGATGACTCAGCCACTTATTTACATCCAGCTACGGGAACATATTCTTCCCTGGATCACTCGCCGATTCCAACGTATATAATGAATTTGAATGGGGGGGTACATGATGACCTATGTGGGAGTGATCGCTTCCCCACCATTCTCAAATCGGTCAACCCTGGTGATGGTCCACCTTTATCACGACGGAACTTTGCCAGGGCTAACTGATCATTATATCAGACACTATGTACTGATAACTTAAAACATGACATTTTTGCGAACAGCGAAGATCCTTTACAGCTATTTTCAGATATACTGAACAACATTGCTGACCAAACTGTACCAAAGTCCTCTGCAATTCCACACATTCGTAAGCCATGGTTCAATAATGAATGTAAACAGGCCAGAAAGTGTAGGAAGAAAGCTGAAAAGTATTTTCGCCGACATCCTACTGTCCATAATCTAGACAAAGTTAAAATTTTAACTGCTAAGGCTAGACGTGCTTTTAAACAGAATAAGCCTCAGTCTTGGCGAAATTATGTTTCTAAAATAAATTCACGCACACCTATGTCAAAGGTGTGGAATATGATTCAAAGAAAAAAAGGGCAAACGTTCTAAATCTACTGTTCACCATCTGAAGGATGGTGATAATTTATTAACTAATAAAACTGACATTGCCAATAAACTTGGTGAAACTCTCGCCAAGCACTCATCTTCATCCAATTATGTCCCTGAGTTTCAAAAGTTTCAGAAACAACAGGAGAAGAAAAGATTAAATTTTAACTCAGACAATGGTGAAGATTATAATGAATTATTTTCAGTACATGAGCTACATACCGCCCTTGAGCAAGCTCATGATACAGCAACAGGGGCTGACGATATCCACTATCAGCTTCCGAACCTAGACATACCACTACCACTATTTAACCATGTTTGGAAACATTGCTAAATATTTTTGATTCAATATGGACTTCAGGGAATTTCCCAACTTCATGGCGTAATGCCATTGTCGTCCCTATTCCAAAACCCGGCCAATATCATACTGATCCATCAAATTACAGACCAATCTCTTTAACGAGTTGTGTCTGTAAAACCATGGAATGAATGGTAAATAATAGACTAACATGGTATCTTGAAACCAATAACCTTATAACCAATATTCAATGTGGTTTCAGGAAAAACCGTAGTACCATTGATCATCTGGTACGACTAGAACCCTTTGTAAAAAAAAAAAATAGTAAATAAACAACATGCCGTATCGATATTCTTCGATCTCGAGAAAGCATACGATATCACGTGGAAGCATGGCATTTTGAAGGATTTACATGATTTTGGTTTTAGGGGTCGTTTACCTCTTTTTATATCACAGTTTTCAACCGACAGGCAATTTCGAGTCCGAGTGGGTTCATCCCTGTCGGACCATTATAATCAGGATCAGGGTGTGCCACAAGGCATTTTTTTTTCTGTCACATTGTTTAGTATAAAGATAAATAGTTTATCAAAAGTATTAAATGATTCAATTGATGGATCATTATTTGTGGATGGTTTTAATATTTCTTGTTGCCGTAAAAATATGCATACTATTGAACGAAAACTGCAGTTGTGTTTAAATAAAATAGTCACCCATGAAGGGCCACCTCCTCGTGGTGAGTGCTGGGTAACGCTAAGCGCCCTTCGAACCCCCGTTGTGGTCCCGGGGGAATATTTGATCAACCAACCCGTTTGCCGTGGGTTGCGCCCCTGTGTCGGTGGAGGAAGGGAGTCTGGTGGTTGAGGGCACTGGTTCCAGGAACAGTGTTCCTTTGCCCAACACACCACTTCGGCCCTAACTTCACCTAGACGGGTGGTAGAATGGGCCCGGTTCTACCAATCGGCTGGTCATGTCGAGCCCTGTGCATTAAATTGTATCTGCACAAAATTTATATTATGTATTACATTTTTGACTTTAGGTCTTGACGCATTTTTGTTTATAAATCATCACTTTATTTAGAAATATGTACTAATTAAATTGCCTAGAGTCTTATGCCCAGAAGGCGATGGCTCATGGGCCAATCTGGTAGATTGATTACTTGTTAATCTTTCTGCTCGAGTATATCATCCCAGTATCCTTGGTGCTACAAGTTGGAGGTCGACTTGTATATAGCACCGTCTCTTATGACACTCCGTGGTGGGCGGGGAGCTGGGTTGATGAATCTTTTATACATTAACATGGAACCTGAAACCCCCCTGAGAAAAAAACGTCAGCTTGATAATGATCAAAGCACAAATGATAGTTATAGGCCATTGAAACAGGTAGACTACTGGCCAAGATTTCTAGTGATAGAATCTCCAGACAAAAAGCCAATTAAACTCAATCCGTTTGCTGTATCTAAAGCAGTGTATGGTATTGCAGGAAACGTTAAAAATATCAAGCGAATGAGATCTGGGTCGTTGCTCATTGAATGTAGTAAACGACAACAAGCAGCTAACCTGCAGTCAATTGATACTTTGGCTGGATTCCCTGTTTCAGTGTCAATCCATCGTACACTTGATTCAAGTAAAGGCATAGTCAGGGATCGAGATCATCTTTTGGAGGACATGACGGAGCTTGACTCAAAGATCAAGGTGTTACGTACGTGAAACGTTTTACGAGGCGTAAGAATTCAGAAGTGATTCCAACAAACACGTATTTGTTTTCATTTGTCTCTCCAACGGCACCAAAATCAATCAAAGCCGGCTATTGCAATCTTCAAGTTGAATTGTATATTCCAAATCCATTGAGGTGTTTTAAATGCCAGAAATTTGGTCATGGGGTAAATTCTTGTTCAAACCCTATAACTTGTGCTCATTGTGGGGAGCAATCTCATGTCACAGAAGACTGTACAAACAGCTTTAAAAAATGTGTAAATTGTTCAGGACAGCATTCCTCGTCATCAAAAGATTGCCCGGTATAGAAGAGGGAAATGGAAGTCAATAAAATAAAACATTCTCAAAACATCAGCTATGCTGAAGCTAAGAAACTTGTTCCATCTGTTTACCCAAGTAACTCTTATGCTTCTGTTATTAAAAGACCACTCACGACCACAGCCTCAGTTGAATGTCAAACAGAGCTGACATGGATAAAATCTTCTACTCCTGAACCCATCCCAAATCAAGACTTGTTGACATGAGGAGAATCTGCTACCCAGACTGCAGACGTGTTACAAGCTACAGTGACGTCCTCTCAACCTCAGTCTATGCCTTCTTCACAGAAGGATTCTGCTTGTCCAAAGACTCAACCAGATAAAGGGAAGTCCTCCGGTACAACCGTTCATTCAAAATCCAAATCAGATTCGTGTCCATCTAAATCTGTCCATTGAACTCAAGTTACGCAAACTGTGAAAGGAAATCAAAAACTAAATAGAATCAACCATAGTGATAGAATCGCTAAAGGTTCAAAAGATGACATCCAGCTTTTTAACAAGTATGGGTCTCTCGAAGATAGGCACCCATGAAGGGCCACCTCCTCGTGGTGGGTGCTGGGTCACGCTAAGCGCCCTTCACCCCGTTGTGGACCCGGGGGATCTTAATGGCCATATTTGGTCCACCAACCCTGTTTGCCGTGGGTTGCGCCCTCCTGTGTCGGTGGAGGACGGGAGGCTGGTGGTTGAGGGCACTGGAACCAGGACCAGGTGTTCCTGTTGCCCAACACACCACTTTGCCCCTTACTTCACCTAGACGGGTGGTTGAATGGGCCCGGTTCAACCAATCGGCTGGTCACGCCAGGCCCTGTGCATTCTATTTCATATTGCACATATCTTCTTTCTCTAAATGATCTTGTTTAGGGTACTGGTGAAATTAATTCACTGACTTTGTATTGATTTAAAATTCAAAATTTTCAATTTGCCTAGAGTCGTATGCCCAGAAGGCGGTGGCTCATGGGCCAATCTGGTGATATTGGACCTCTGAATTCTGACTTTCTCAAGACATTTCTAGGTGGAACCAGCCTAGCATTTCGTCTTTCAGATTTCTTAGCTATTCACGTCTGTATTTCTGGAGTATATCACCCTTGTAGCCCTGGTGTTGCAGGATGGTTTCCACTGCAACATCGTCCATGTTGACACTCGATGGCGGGTGGGGAGCAGGGTTGATGAAACACATCACTATACCATGGCTCACAACTCCCTCTCTGGTTCAGTTAAAGGAAATAAAAGAAGACATCTTTCTTCTTCTGAGGATGAAGAAGTATCTCAGTCTGGTGATTTCTGGCCACAATACTTGGTTATTGCAGCTGCGGACGGAAGTCCTTTCAAACTTAACCCTTTGCCATCTCCAAAGGCATCCAAGGTGTCTGCGGAGAGGTTAAAAATGTCACTCGCCTCAGATGTGGTTCACTTTTAGTGGAATGTGTTCGGAGGCAACAATCTGTAAAATCTGCTGGGTCTACGGCAGTTTGTTAACACACAGGTTGTTGTTTCAGCACACAGGACATTGAACTCCTGTAGAGGCATCGTCAGAGATTGGTCACGCTCTTTGTCTGATATGTCAGAAGAAGAGATTGCAGATGAACTAAAGATCAAGGGGTCACTGCTGTCAAACGCTTTACAAGGAAACAAGATTCAGGCACTGTGAACACAAATACGTATCTGTTTACTTTTGGAATGACGACTCTTCCAAAATCAATTAAAGCTGGCTACTGCAACATCGGAGTGGATGTATATGTACCAAATCCACTACGTTGTTTTCAGTGTCAAAAATTTGGACATGGTGCTAAGTCCTGCCATGGCAAAACAAAATGTTCTCGTTGCAGTGGGGCTCATGCGAGCACTGACTGCACAAATGACATGAAGTGTGCCAACTGCAATGGTGACCATATGGCATCATCAAAATCTTGCCCATCTTTCGAAATTGAGTCCAAAATAATGAAACTCAAATGCACAAAACACATGTCGTATTTTGATGCAAAGAAATTAGTTCAATCAAACCTGAATACCTCTCTTTCTTATTCAGCTGCAGTTTCTTCTCCTACTCAAGTATTGGTTACCAAACCTGTAACAGTTTCCACATCCTGCCAAACGGATATATCTTGGGTAAATGACAAGCAGCAAATATTTGAGGAAATTAGAAAACAATCATTACCGGGTAACATCTCTTCAGCTTCTCAAACTGAAAAATCCAGTATAGAGCCAAGAACTGACACCGTATCCTCACCAGCAATTACACAGAATGATGTTAACCTTACTGCTAAAGAAAAGAAAAAAATGAGAAGAAAAAAACGAAGGCTCTTCAACATTTGGAAGAATCTTCCCCTTCAGCAACACCTGTGGTGGTTCACAATTTGTTTGAATCACTTGACATGGAGATCACTCCTTCACAAACAGCTTGTAGGAGTGGCACTTCTCCGAGCTCTCGATCTCCAATCGAACCCCCATGAGCAGTTCTATTAATTTAATACAATGGAATTGTAGAGGACTTAGGAACAATTTTTCTGATCTACAATTGTTATCACAAGATTTCAAACCATCGGCTTTTAGTTTACAGGAAACATATCTAAAAGATGAAGATAAACTTGATATTCGCCAGTACCATTCATATCATTCGTTTTCACCTCCAGGAAATAAAGCTACCGGTGGCGCTTCTATTTTGGTGAGGCAGGGTGTCATCCATAGCCCTGTCCCTCTAAAATGCAAACTTCAAGCTGTGGCAGTTCGTTTGTCTTTACACATAACTTTTACTCTTTGCTCCTTGTATATTTCTCCATCTTCTCCCCTTCAGCAACCCGATCTTCAGAATCTTTTTGACCAGCTCCTAGACCCTGTATCATCATGGGTGATCTAAATGGGCATAACCCTCTATGGGGAAGTATTAATGCCAATACTAGGGGAAAAATCCTTGAGGACTTCATTGGAGATAATAATTTATGCATATTTAATAATGGATCAGCCACATATTTACATCCCGGTACGGGAACATATTCTGAACTTGATTTATCGCTCTCAGATCCAAATATTTATAATGAGTTTGAATGGTCAGTCCATGATGATCTTTGTGGAAGCGACCATTTCCCCACAATTCTCTCTGCAATAAATCCGACTGATGAGCCGCCTGCAACGAGGTGGAATTTTAATAAGGCTAACTGGCCTTTATTTAAGACACTCTGTACTGACGAATTAAAATCTGTCTATTTTGTCAATGATATGGATCCTATTCAGTTATTCTCGGATAAACTGAATCAAATAGCTGATGAAACTATTCCTAAGTCCTCTCCGACACCACACATTCGTAAACCATGGTTTACTGATGATTACAAAAGGCCAGGAAGTGTAGGAAGAAGGCAGAGAAATATTTTCGCCGTCATCCTACTGTTCACAATTTAAATGATGTTAAAATAAATAGTGCCAAGGCTCGGCGTACTTTTAAGCAACATAGGCGACAGTCTTGGAAGAACTTTGTATCAAAGATAAATTCCCGTACACCTATGACGAAGGTGTGGAACATGATACAGAGAATCAAGGGTAAAGGTACCAAATCTAGTGTTCATCACCTGAAGGATGGACCCAATATAATAACTAATAAATCTGACATTGCCAATAGGTTGGGTGAAACTTTAGCTGCACATTCTTCTTCATCAAATTATAATCCTCAATTTCAGAAATATAAAAATCAACAAGAAAAATGAAAATTAATTTTAATTCTGACAATGGTGAAGACTACAATGAAGTGTTTTCACTACATGAGCTTAACACTGCCTTAGTACAAGCACATGATACAGCAACAGGAGCTGATAATATCCACTATCAGCTTTTAAAACATTTACCCAACTCATGTCTTGAAACACTTTTAAGTATTTTTGATACTATTTGGACAACTGGACATTTTCCTCCTTCATGGCGTAATGCCATTGTTGTCCCTATACCTAAGCCTGGCCGGGATCATACTGATCCATCTAACTATAGACCAATTTCATTGACAAGCTGCGTTTGTAAAACCATGGAACGCATGGTCAATAATCGACTGGTATGGTTTTTAGAAACCAATAATCTTATCACGAACATTCAGTGTGGTTTTCGAAAGAATAGGAGTACTATTGACCATTTGGTTCGCTTGGAATCATTTGTTAAAAGTTCCATTGTAAATAACCAACATGCTGTATCAATCTTTTTCGACCTGGAAAAAGCTTACGATACCACATGGAAACATGGTATTTTAAACGATTTACATGACTTTGGTTTGAGAGGTCGTTTACCTCATTTTATATCTCAGTTTTTAACTGACAGGCAATTTCAAGTCCGAGTGGGCTCAACCCTGTCTGATCATTATAATCAGGATCAGGGTGTCCCACAAGGCAGTATTTTGTCTGTAACATTATTTAGTATTAAAATAAACAGCCTTGAAAGGGTTTTAAATGATTCAGTCGATGGATCACTTTTCGTGGATGATTTTAACATTTCTTGTCGTGGTAAAAATATGCATACTATTGAACGGCAATTGCAGTTGTGTCTCAATAAAATTCATAAATGGTGTCTTGAAAACGGTTTTAAATTTTCTCAATCCAAAACCAATTGTATACATTTCTGTAGAAAATATAAACCGCACAAAGACCCAGACCTATTTTTAAATGGCACACCCATCAAAGTTGTCAAGGAGGCCAAGTTTTTAGGACTTATTTTTGACTCTCATCTGACTTTCTTACCACATATTAAATACCTAAAGAATAAATGCCTGAAGGCACTTGACTTGTTGAAAGTCGTGTCTAATTCAAAGTGGGGAGGGGGATCAAGCTACCCTCCTCCACCTATATCGATCATTGGTCCGCTCGAAACTTGATTATGGCTCCATCGTATATGGTGGAGCCTGCAAAAGCAACCTAAAACTACTTGATTCTGTCCACCACCAAGGCCTAAGACTTTGTCTTGGGTCTTTTAGAACCTCTCCTATTCATAGTCTCTCTGTTGAGGCTGATGAGCCATCCCTTACCCAACGTCGTATCAAACTATCTTTACAGTATATCACAAAACTCTATTCTAATGAGTCTAATCCTGCATTTAAATGTGTTTTCAATCCTTCTTATGAGGAGTTGTACAACAAAAAGCCTTCTCTTGTTCCGCCTCTTGGTTTAAGAATTAAGCCCTTTCTTTCTGCTGCCGGCATTGAGCTGGAAAATATATCTCCTTCCCGTCTTCTTTCTTCTCCTCCTTGGCAACTGGTGAGGCCTGAAGTTGACCTAACCCTGACAAAGTTTAAAAAATCAGAAACTAACGAATTACAGTATAAACAAGAATATAATCAATTAAAAAGTAAATATAATACATATAAATCCTTATTTACAGATGGGTCCAAGGACGGTGGCGCAGTGGCATGTGCCACTGTCATTGGGATCCAGAACAATCTCTTCTCGATTACCAAATAACGGCTCTATTTTCACAGCAGAAGCTAACGCCATCTTAACCGCTCTTAAATATATTAATAAACACCGTAAATATAAACAATACATCATCTTTTCTGATTCTCTTTCGTGTCTCCAGGCTATTAAAAATCTTTCTTGCAAACATCCACTTTTATTAGAAATTATTGAATTGTATAATGAGCTTGCTACTGGCCAATGCGACATCGTCTTTTGTTGGTTACCCAGCCACGTTGGCATTTCTGGGAACACAATGGCTGATATTGCTGCTAAGGCAGCACTCAACAAATCTGTGACACCACTTTTGCTCCCATACTCTGATTACAAAGCTGCTATAAGATCTTATATCCGTGATCTGATGCAAAGGAAGTGGGACACCCAAGTAGGTATCAATAAATTACATGAAATAAAACCCTATATTGGTTACACTTACTTGGGTTGTCAGTCCAGATTTGAAGAGGTCATTATACGACGTTGTCGTATTGGCCACACAAGATATACTCATGAGTACCTATTAAAAGGTGAGGATCCTCCGTTTTGTATCCCTTGTGATGAGAGAACCACGGTCAAGCATGTCCTGCTTGACTGTGTTGAATTCTCCATCATAAGGGATAAATACTTCAATGTGAAAACAGTTAAGGATCTTTTTAACACTGTTAATTCTCATTTAATTATTGGCTTTTTAAAAGAAATTGACTTAATGAATGAATTTTGAATAATATGTTCTGTACATATCTGTATTTTAATTTTTGGTAGATTTGATTAGTAACTTAGATTGTTAGTGGCTGTACCCTCAAGGGGGTTGAAGTAGCGTAAAATTATTGTCCTCCTGAGAGGGTACGTAAGTCCCAAAACATTTCAAGTAAATTTAAGTATACCAGGTGTTTTAATCGTAGTATTTTTGTCATTTTAATGTATGGCTAATTCTCGGTATAAACGCCAATGGCTGAAGGGATGGTGTAAATCCAGCTAGGGTCCATGCAGGTAGCAAAGGTACTGTAAGTCCCCATGGTCCCTAGTATGGTGATCTACCTTCAGTTGTTGGCGATCTATAGCCCAATTTTACATTGTATTGTCCAGAAATAATTTTCTACTTTTAAAGATATATGTTAGCTAGTTTTAACTCAATCTGTGATAATCTAGTGGTTTTACTGTCCTTCGTTGACAGGGTTTAATATATTATATGTATGTATTACAAATCTAAAACTAGTTTTAGTCACGATATGGCTGAAATATTGCCGATGTGACTTTAAATCTTAACTCACTCACTCACTTTCAAACTTTATGCACATCTAAACTAAGACCCGAATGTTTCAGTGATATTGCTGTTCCTATTCAGGTATTTTCTGACGTTTTAAATATAATAGCTGATGAGTGTATACCAAAGTCCTCTACAACTCAACATGTGCGAAAGCCATGGTTTAATGCAGACTGTAAAAATGCTAGAAAAGCGAGGAAAAAGGCAGAGAAATATTTCCGCCATCACCCAACTGTCCACAACTTAAATCAATTTAAAATGCGCAATGGGAAGGCACGTCGCACCTTCAAAAAAAATAAACGGCAATCTTGGAGGAACTATGTCTCCAAAATTAACTCAAGTACGCCAATGTCTAAGGTATGGAACATGGTTCAAAGAATTAAAGGCAAAGGATCAAAATCTGCTGTTCACCATCTTAAAGATGGTGATAATTTAATTACTGACAAGTCTCAAATTGCAGATAAAATTGGCAAACCTCTTGCCAAAAATTCTTCATCGGCAAATTATGTCCCTGAGTTTCAGAGATATCAGAAACAACAGGAAAAGACCAAAGTTAATTTTGAATCAAATAATTGTGAAGACTATAATGAACTGTTTTCATTACATGAGCTATTTACAGCTCTTGAGCAAGCTCATGACACTGCAGCGGGTGATGACAACATTCATGACCAGCTACTGAAACACTTGCCTGAGCCATGTCTGGTCACACTTTTAGATTTATTTGACAAAATATGGACGTCGGGAAATTTCCCTCCCTCTTGGCGTAATGCCATTGTAGTCCCCATTCCAAAACCTGGCAAGGATCATACAGATCCGTCGAATTACAGACCAATATCTCTAACTAGCTGTGTCTGTAAAACCATGGAACGTATAGTGAATACTAGATTAGCTTGGTATCTTGAAACCAATAACCTTATAACAAATATTCAATGTGGTTTCAGGAAAATTCGTAGTACCATTGATCATTTGGTACGCTTAGAATCCTTTGTTAAGAATGCTATAGTAAATAAACAACATGCTGTATCCATTTTCTTTGACCTTGAGGAAGCCTATGATACGACATGGAAGCATGGCATTTTTAAGGATTTACATGATTTTGGTTTGAGAGGCCGGTTGCCTCTTTTTATATCACAGTTTTTAAAAGACAAACAATTTCAAGTCCGAGTGGGTACAACCCTGTCTGATCATTACAATCAGGATAAGGGTGTCCTTCATGGCAGTATTTTGTCTGTTACTTTATTTAGTATCAAGATCAACAGTTTATCCAAGGTTTTAAACGATTAAATTGATGGATCACTTTTTGTGGATGACTTTAATATTTCTTGTCGCGGTAAGAATATGCATACTATTGAACGGCAACTGCAGTTATGTTTAAATAAAATTTTATAAATGGTGCCTTGAAAACGGCTTTAAATTTTCCAAGTCAAATACTAATTGTCTACACTTTGGTAGAAAATATAAGTCTCATAGGGACCCAGAACTATCTTTAAATGGCGCCCAAATCAAAGTTATAAAGGAGGCCAAGTTCTTGGGTCTTATTTTTGACTCACATTTAACATTTTTGCCGCCTGAAGGCACTCGATTTGTTGAAAGTTGCTTCAAACTCAAAGTGGGGAGGGGATCAAACTACCCTCGTCCACCTATATCGATCATTGGTTCGCTCAAAGCTTGATTATGGTTCTATCGTATATGGTGGCGCCTGCAAAAGCAACCTAAAATTACTTGATTCTGTCCACCACCAAGGTCTACGACTTTGTCTTTGGTCCTTTAGAACCTCTCCTGTCGAGAACTCTACGTCGAGGCTGATGAGCCATCTCTTAAACAACGCCGTATAAAATTGCCCTTGCAATATATAACAAAAGTTCATTCTAACGAGTCTAATCCTGCATTTAACTGCGTCTTTACTCCTCTCTATGAGGATTTGTACAACAAAAAGCCTTCTCTTGTTCCGCCTCTTGGTTTAAGAATTAAGCCATTTCTGTTTGTTGCCGGCATTGAGCTGGAAAATGCCAAGTCACAAAAATGTTGCATCAATTCGTTTAAACGCTAAGTAACGAACTGCCATGGTTGCTTATCTGATTGTAATGGTGGTTACCTCGGGCGAAAAGTGTTTGTCTTTAAAAACTGTGATAAGGAGCGGCAAACACCTCTTAAACCAAATCATAACGAAATCGCCAAAACAGCTACATGTTTAACCAAGCCTGGGCGAGATGCAGCCGTGTTATTTTGACTACTATGGCGACTAACAAGGATGCCAAATAAATGTTCACTACTGTCCCTGAAACGATGGCCCATAAGGCCAGTTTCGAATACCAAGCTATTTTGTATTCGCTATACGTTCCGTGGTTTACACGAACGCAGCTGGATTAGGGCGGTCTGTAATTCGGCGGATCTGTATGATCCTTGCCAGGTTTTGGAATGGTTCCCAATGGCATTACGCCAGAGAAATTTCCCGACGTCCATATTTTGTCGGAAATAAATCACAAAGATAACGGAGCCGAACATGGCGAACAATGTTCGGCGCTGGTCGTAGTCGTCTCTACATCGAACTTTGCTCAGAAACTGTATCTTCATGTAATGAAACACCAGTCTTCACAATTGTTGTTCAGAGGTAACTTTTGGTCTTTCTGTTGTTTCTGATATCTCTGAAGGCTCGGGACATAATTGCCGATGAAGGGAATTTTGGCGAGTTTGCAGTATCTGCGAAGACGTCGTATGGTAAATTATCACCATCTTTAGATTGAACAACGGGCGATCGCTGCTGTCTTTGAACCATGTTCTACCTTAGACATTGGCGTACTTATTGGTACGGAACGTTCACGAAAGATTGCCGTTTGAAGTGCGGCGTGCTATCCCATTATCATTTTAAATTGATTTAGAGACCCGTGAACGGTGATGGCTTCTGCCTTTCATAAGCTTTCTAACATTTTACGACGCTTTGTATGAAAGGACGGTATGGCTATTATTTAAAACGTCGAAAACTACTGAATAAAGGAACGGCAATATCACTGGCTGTCGAGTCTTGAATTTAGATGTGCGCCAAAGGATTTGAAATGAGGAGCTACTGCCTTCGAAAAGTCCCGTCTTTAACAATAGATGGAGGGCTCAATTGGATAAGTTTCTGATAAGTGTCGTGGGGAAGTGATCGCACCGACCGACCAATCAGAAATTCGTGGGCCCACGAGTCTGGCAAATCCCGAAACCAGGTGCCTGTTACGATACGTCAACTGGCGTGAAGGTGAGGCCGGACCGGAATTTGAATCATCGGCTGTATATTTCGGCCATATCAAACGACTAAAACACAGTTTTAGATTTGACTCCGCCATATATTATATTGGAAACACGATAAACACTAGATTATCACGAGATTGGACCAAAACGCTGGCATATATCTTTAAAGGAACGCAATTGTCAGAATTGGGCCTCGTCGCCAACAACTGAAGGTGAATCACCATACTAAGGACCGTGAGGGGACTTCCACTGCATGGTTCAACAGATTTCACCATCCTTCGGCACCGATGGCGTTTACTTCGAAATTATGCCACGATAAGGCAAAAATACCACGATTAAAACACCTGGTATACTGATTTACGCGAGCTGGCACGAGGACTTACTGCCCTGCTCGGGAGACAATGGTACACTGCTTCCGGCGCTTGGTACGGCAAGTTACCGGTAAAATCTGCCAGAGCAAAGTACGGGTATGTGCGAGAGGCGCTGTCCAGCTGGGCCGTTAAGTCGGGCTGGCTTTTAAAGCCGGCGAGTCGTGAGGAATTGGCACGGTGTTACTTTGTTTTCACGATTGACGTGGAGGTTCGGGGACGTAGCGGCGTGGACTATCTCATCTGGGGAATTAGGCCGGAGGGATCACTGCTGTGGTACGCTTAAACGGTATATCCTTTAAACGTGACAGCTGCGACGGCGTTCAAAATCTGTTTGACAGCAGTAAAGTGTAACCAATATGAGGTTTTATTTCATGTGATTTAACCGATGCCTACTTGGTGTCCCCTTCGCTGCGTCGAATCACGGATATGATCTTATAACGCTTTGTAATCGGAAGTAATGAGGATCAAAGTGGTATTCTAATTTGATGCTGCCTTGGCGGCAATCGGCTGTTGTGTTCCCGAAGAGCCTGCCAGCGATGACTGGGTAACAAAGACGATAGATGACCGGTAGCCAACTCATATACAATTCAATAATTTCTAATGAATGTGAAAAGGTACCTGGTACGAAGAAATCGAGAAAGATGATAAACCATTATTTGGTACGGTGTTTTATTAACTTCTGTTTAAGGCGGTTAGGCTGGTTCCAGCTGTATTGGCAGAGCCGTTATTTATTGAGATTCTGGATCAATGACGGTGACGTACTTGCACAAGACTCGCTGAACCCATCTGCTGGCTCGGGTGCCAGCATTATGTTGCTTTTATTGATTATATTCTTCGTTTTAAGCAATTCGTCCAGTTTCTGATTTTAAACTTTGTCGGGAGTTGGGCAACTTCGAGCCACCGCCGGAAAGAAGACATATTTTCCAGTAATGCCGTGGCACCAAGGGCTTAATTCTTCAAACCAGAGGCGAGCTTTTGGAGCGGCAACTTCACCATAGAAGTTGAAAGCTTTCATTGGGAAACTGGGGATTTTTGTTCGCTTTCGCTACTGTGGTTGTTTGACGTTGGTGAGAGATAACCATCGGCTTCAACGAAGAAGACGTGGGAGAGGACGAGACGAGTCTTAGACTTGCTGATGATGGACAGAATCGAAACCGGACGTTGCTTTGAGCTCCACCATACTACGATGAATACATAATCGGTTTCGACGTGTCGATATAGTGGAGGAGGTGGCATTTACTGGAGGTAGTTTTGCGACTGTCAACAGAGATAAAGCTAACGCTTCGGTATTCACCAGGTATTTATATTATTATCGGGTAGTCAATAAGTCTAAAACTTGGCTATCGCGCAATAACTTTTGATAGGTGTGCCATTTAAAATGGGTCTGAATAACGTGCGGTTTATATTTTCTGCAATGCGGTGGACCGAAGAATTGAAGCCGTTTTCAGACATACTGATAGTTACGGCTGCCAATTGCCCGTTCAATGTGCGTATCTTTACCGCGACGAAAATGTTAAAATCATCACGCGAAACGATCCATCGACTGGTCATTGAAACCGCTTTCGAGACTTTGTTTATTTTCAATGCTAAATGTTGTGAGACAACGAAATACTGCCCCGTGAACGCCTGATCTGTTATATCGAACGAGGTTGACACTCAGACTTGAGAAACCGCCTGTCGAACAAAACGGTGCTAAAATGAGATGAAACGTGCCTCTCCAACAAGGAATAAGTAATCATTTAGCAAAATGCCATGTTTCCGTATTGTTATCTTTCGGGTCATAGATACGGCATGTTGATTGTTACAATGGAACAACAAATGATTCCGGCGGTAAATGATCAATGAGCGCTCTATTGCTGAAACCACGAGTGTTCGTGATAGGTATTGTTTCAAGCCATGCCGATCGTTATTGACCATGCGTTCATGTTTTAACGCAACATCAATGATCTGCCAGACCAGATGGTCATTGATGCGACCCGGGCTTAGTATAAGGAGACGTGGCATTACCATGAAGAGGAAAATGTCGGTTAAATCAAAATAAATGTTTCCGGAACATGAGTTGGTAAATGTTTGCAAAAGCTGATGAGATATTAGCAGCTCCTGTCGCTGTCAACTGTACTAAGGCAGTCGTTAAACTCAATGTATTAACGCTTCATTGTAGTCTTCGTGTCAGAATGAAATGAAGACCCTGGGCACTAACGTTGTTTTTATATTTCTGAAATTGAAGTTCATTGATGAAGAAAAATGCGGCTAAAGCTCGCCCAACCTATTGTCAGTTATTATATTGGTCCGTCGCTAATTGATGCTAAGGAACTGTTGCCTTTACCGCATGATTCTCGCTGACATGTTCACACTAAGGTATGCCGGGTTAACGATACAAAACTATTTCAGATGGCAGCTGCGCCGAACATGACGCATCATTTAGAGCAATGAACGTGAGACGACGACATCGGCACCTGCAGCTGCTGCGCTGCTGTTTTGCAATCATCGGTAAAACCATGGTTTACGATGATGAAGGACGCAGGAGATGGTTTCGTCGGCATTCGGTTTGTCGAGAATAACTGAACCAGATCCTGGCATTGACGAAAATGAACGGATTTTTATTAGAACCATTTGAGTGTCTTAAATAAAGGCGGTGCTGCTATTAGAGCCGCATAGTGCGAGCATCTCATCGATCGGGTCATGCGAAGGTAACTCACAAAAGATCGTGGTTTGGGCCGTTCAACTTTCGTGTAAATATTTGGATCTGGCAAATCGAAGTTCACGGAAACATGTTCCGTACCGGGATCTAATACAATACGGTCATTAGTAGGCTATGCGTAAGTATTGTCAATGAAGGTCATGAATTTTTCCTGATATTGGCATTAATACTTTCCCCGCCAGAAGAGGTTATGCTTGAATCGCCGTATTGATGCGAAGTCTGTGATTAGATTCACCAGATCGAGGTTGCTGAGAAATACGGGGAAGCCAGTTAGGCAGTCGCCACGGCAGTTTGCAGTTAGAGGGACGAGACTATGGACGACGCCCTGCCTCGCAAAATAGAGAAGCGCCGCCGATGTATTTCACTGAATTGAAACGTGATATGATGGTACGCGTATCGGTTTATCTTCGTCTTTTGAATGTGTTTCTGGCAAAACCCGATGATTTAATCTTTGTGACAGTTGAATTGTTCTAAGTCGTTGACCAGAACCGGAGATCGATGGCCCTGGCTTTGTTTGTGGTGATCTTCCGTAGTCATGATCAAACTGGGAACCACCACGGTGTTGCTGATTCTTTCCAAATGTTGAATTTCTTCTCATTTTTTCTTTTCTTTACCAGCGTGGATTCTGTGTATTGCTGGTGAACCGATGATGGGATAACTATTTCGTTTTCGGTTTGGCAATGTTGTTTTCGAACTTTCCTCAATGTTGCTGCTATCGTTGCAGACATCCGTTTGGCGAGGATATTATTGCGGGTTTGTTATTATGCTGATGGGAGAAGGTATTCGGTTTGTTGAACATTTCTTGCGTCAAACCGACGTATTGTTTTATGCGTTTGTTTCATTATTGGACTCGAAGATGGTGGACACGATGATGCCGCGCATGGTCTGCGGTGGCACTTCATGATAAATTTGGTCGGTGGTATTCTGCCGTAAGCGAGACTTAACACCGTGATCTACGACGCTATTTAACATTGGTTTGTTCATATCATCCCGCTCCGATATTGGGCGGAATAAGTCATTCAAGAAATGGCTGGTTATATTTACAATGTTCACGGTATGAATCTGTTTCACTTTAATAAAGCGTTTAACGGTGACACTGTTTCAGTTCGTCTGCAATCTTCTGACATATCGAACAAGAAGCGTGATAACGAAACCTGATAACTGAGCTGCCGTAACGAATTGCAGTTGAACACGATCCATAAAGAAGTGAACCACGTCTGAACGGTGATACGATACAACACCCGAACAGATGCCTTTGAAGATGACGAAAGATTGGTTGGACTTCGATCACGGCTGCAATAACCAGTATTGACCGAAATCACCGAGACTTTGAGATAGCTTCGTCCTCGGAAGATAATCTTCTTTATTTCGTACAGCTTCGGAGAGGATTGTCGAATATGTTCAGTGATGACCTTCCCCGTGTCGGCCGGACGATGTTGCGGTGAACAATCACCGTACCGAAGGAACAGGTGATTATACTTCGAAATACGGGCGATATTAAATACGAAGGTGGCTGTCCACTAATGTCGAATTCAGGGTCCCAATATCACCGAACCAACGTAACCGCGGCTACTGAGCATTTCTGAACGAAATTGGTGCAATTTTAAATCAATACAAAGTCGGTGGTGTTCACCAGTACCAGATCATTTAAGAAGAAGAAGATATGTGCAATGATAAATGCGAACTGGCGTGAACCGATGTGAACCGGGCCATTCAATACGATGCGATGAGACGAGAATGTTGGTGTGAACACTGATCACTATTCGGTCGCCCTCCACCGACGAACATTAAACGGACGGTGGACTCCCGGGTCCCTAACGGCACTTACCGCGAGGCCCTTCATCGCCGATATCATTAAATATGCGCATCGTGTTGATAAAATCTTCGGGATTGCTATCCAATTATTTATTATACCGCCAGAGCTGGATCGCCGTGATGGCTCGCGGGGTTCGGAAGTTGATCGTAAGAGGCAATCGATATGATGTTGAAAGGCGAATGTACGTGAGCGCTGTCTGAACAACATGGTGTAGTCTGCAATAACGAACCAGTTATGAGAGGACAGGGCTGTGAATAACATTCTGTAACAGGTGATGATCACCGGTACTTATCACCGAAGATGACAAGTGATGGCAGACTGCTTTGCGGTCGTGTACCCACAATTCCCGCTGTAATATATTTTGTGAAGCGATTCATGTTCGAATTGCTGTGGCGTCGGCACGCCTTGTTTAGAAGGCGATGAGCTCTGACCAATGATGAATGAACCGGATATCTCTTTCGAGGAAGACTGACCAAAAGCAGTGTCTTTGGTGAGCTTCTGTCACTTATGGTTGATTCTATTTGGTTTTTGATTTCCTTTTCACGGTGCGTAACGGTTCAATGAACTGAATTTAGACGGACGCAATCTGATTTGGGCACGAATGGTGATTTGTACCGGGTTTTCCGCGTCTTTGAACAGCAAGTGCTACTATTGAACTGAATTTGAAGAGACGTCGCAGCAGCAGCTTACGTCTGCACGTCTGTGCTAATTCTCCTCATCAACGATCTTGATTTAGTGATTCGAGAATGAAAGACATCCGTAACTCTGTTTATTCAACTGAGGGCTTTGTGATGAAATGATGCTGTAACGAAGCATGAAGTTGCTGAGCAAACGATGAACAGCTTCGGCGCCAGCTGATGTTTTGAAATGTTTTTATTTTATTATTTCATTTCCTCTTCTATGCCGGTATCTTTGATGACGAAGAATGCTGTCTATTGTTGCATTTTTAAGCTGTTTGTACACAGTCTTCTGTGATGAACGCTTTCCCCACAATGAAGCACAGGGTTTGAACGGAATTTACCCCATGACCAGGCTGCGGCATTTAAAACACCTCAATGAATTTGAATATACAATTCAGCTTGGCATTACATAACCGTGTTTTGAACGCTTCCGTTGAACAATGCGTATGTTGTTGGAATCATAAGCACTCGTAAAACTGCGTACGTAACTGCCTTGATCTTTGGTCAGCTTTCCATCATGTCCTCCAAAGATGATCGTCTGATATACTTTACTTTAGTCGAATGACACGATAGTTGACATGATCCAGCACCAGAAATCAGTGACTTTACGTTAGCACTGGTGATAGTTTACCCTTCGGCAACGACCGAATGTCGACTAAGCTTACGTTTCCTGCAATTACCGCTCACTGCTTAGGCTACGGCAAACAGACAGTGGCTTTTTATTCTGGAGATTCCTACTTTAGAATGTGACGGCCATTTCTACCTGTTTCAATGGCCTATAACTATCGTGCTTTTGATCGTGGCGAAGCTGACGTTTTATATTCCGTAATGTTATAAAGATTCATCGGCAACCGCCCGCGAGTGTCATGAAGACGATTGCTTTATACCAGATGGGCCTCTAACGGCACCAGAGATGCTGGAGATGATATGCTCGGCAGAAAATCGTCTGAACGGCCCATGGTCATCGCGCTTCTACCAGGCTGATGGTATATTTCTAAATAAGTGATGACATAAACAAAATGCGTCAGGCAAAGTCAAAAGTAACGTACGCCTTAGAGGCACGTGCGGAAAATGTACGCGGGGCTCGACATAACCGGCAGGGGCGAAGTATTGTTGTTGAACATATCAACCACCGAACTTCAGCTTCCTCCACCTGGGCGCAACGACGGCGGGGCCCCAGTTGGAAAAAATATTCCCCGGGACCACAGCGAAGGTTCGAGCTTTAACGTGCAGCTTTCTACGAGAATGACGCTAAATGGTGACATTTGTTGAACACAGCTGCGGACACCCTGAATTCAGTAATATGCATGTTGCGACAGAAAGCCAAAGGCCATCGCAAATAATGATCCATCGATATCGTTAATACTTTTGATAACTTCTTTATCTTTATGCTAACAATGTTGTTGAAAAATAACGCTTATTATTTCTGATACGTGGGGACTCGAACCGCTCCTTCGGTGCTTTGTATATGATATAAAAGTGGCTAAATCATGAAATCTTCAAAACTGCCGTATCCACGTGATATCAATAACTGCTCGAGATCGAAGAATATCGATACGTACGGTATTTGTTACTATTTTTTACAAAGTTCTGATCAAACGCCGGAATGATCAATGTTACGGTTTCCTGAGCCACATTGATTATAGACCCATTGATTTCGAATACCATCGACCCAGTCTGTGTTACCATTCATTCCGTGGTTTGCAACGGCTCGTTGAAGACGGTCGCTATTTGATGGATCGTATTGACCCGGGACTGGAACCAGGGACAATGGCGTACGCCATGAGATTGAAATTCCACAATCCATATTGAATCAGGCTTCCAGCGATGTTTCAAACATGGTTATATTGACGGTAGGTTCGGGCTGACTAATCACTTTCGAGCTGGCTCCAGAGCGTATGGCATGTACTGAAAATAATTCGTTATATCTTCGCCGTTCTCGCGGTTAAATTTAATCTTTCTTCTCTGTTGTTTGAGCGGCTTTCAGGAACATGAACAGTTAACGGTTTCACCAGTTGCTGGCAATGTCGGTTTTATTAGTTAATAAAGAGCCATCACCATCCTTTCGGATGATTATTGAACATTGGAACGTTTGCTGCACTAACGGTACACTGGCACGATAGGTGATAGCGTAATTGTTTAAGAACGCTCAATTTCGCCGAACGGGCTTATTCACGTCTGGCAAAATTTTAACTTTGATCTGGGTACATGGACGGTAAGGATAGGCGGCTCTAAACTTTCTTCTACGCTTTCTGGCTTTGTTGAACCGTAATACGAAGCTATTGATAGTACGGAAAGACACTTTGTTTGGCTGATCATGAAAATAACGTAATGGCACAAGCTGTTCACCGTCGTATTTTAAGTTATCGGTACGTAATGTCTGATATAATGATCGGTTAACTTCGTCATTGATAAGGTGGACCATCGTCACTCCATATCATCATGCCCCCCATTCCAATTCGTGTATACGTCGGCATTGATCGAGGAAAGAATATGTTCCCGTCTTTGGATATGAAAATAGTCGACGGTCATCATTAACAATACATGGGTATTATCGAAATAATTCGAAGGCGATTTCTTCGAATCGCCCATGATGAACGTAATGATATAATTTGGGTATCGGTGAAGTATGCAAACTGCAGGTCAATGCAACTATGCCCGAAGTGTTGGGCTATGGCTGATTTGAATTTGTACTTTAAAATGAACGAAAGACTATAATATTGTTGCTGCCGCCTATGGAAGCACCTCCGACGCTATTCGGAGGAAGAGAAAGGATTGTAATCATATGCCGTGTTCGGGAATAAGTTATGTTTAGATATGTCTTCGAAGTATAGCTGACAGACCCGAAAATCAATGTCGAATTAATAATTAACTCGTTGAAGTACGTTTGAGGAAGTCTCTACATTCGACAATTATGGTGGACGAATAGTCGTGGTTATCAATCGGTGATCTTTCCGCGACCGAAGATAATGTCGAAGTCAGACTTCCTCCATTGACCGAGACGATGACTTCTCCATATCGAATTAAAGGGGACTATAAGCACTCTATTCAACAGGACGGTTATTGTGCCTGTTACGAATGACCGATCGTTAGGCTGTTTAGCGACGCTGTCTCCGGCTGAGTCTTGGTCTTAGTCTGACGGCGACCGAGCCGAATGAAATTCTTGTCGTAGACTGAAACGAATTCATGGTGATGACTTAGTAGATCTCGTTTGACGAGTAACGAAGGATATGCTTTACGAACCGAGTTACTGCGAGTATGACGAATGTAATGAGTCGAGTGCAAGAGTTTTTAGCGTCAGGTATGGAGTTGTTCTTTCGCCTTCAGCACTTTCATTCGTTTACCAAGCAGGACGGAGATTTGTTAATTCATGGTTGGACTGCTTTCATTTTGGCTTTCTTTGTCTGTCTGGAAACGTTCACATGTTGCCACGGCGATGACTTTACGCACGGAAAACGAAAAGACGGACCCATATGATAATTTCTGGCATTTAACGCGGTGGACTGGTTATCTGCTAAGTATTTCTCGCGAACGAGACCGGGTATGGATTTTTCTGAATAACACTCATAACGACGATGAACGTTTACAACGATTTTACTGATCAACGAAACTCTGCAACTGGCTATCATCACTCTGATGTCGACAGGCAACACGGCTCTGTCGCGGTAATGTTCTGTGCTGGAACACGGCAACCTCAACAAAAGTTTCAAAGGTGAAGACTTTCTTAATCTTCCGTGCGTTCGCAGTGAACCGCTACGGTGACTGCCATTTCACAAATTCAGAAACGACGCAGATATCGCGAAAGAACGATGGGCGAAAATCGGTGTCTCCAATCTGAGGCCAACCACATGATCGAATTCGAAGAGGCGGTTACTGGTCGGCAACATGTTCGAAACGTCGTTTCGCGGTAATTCCGAATGGTGAGGATCCTCATGATAAAGGTATTAGTAGATAAACACCCCTGCTCCCCTGCGCAGTTATCGGCGAGACGGTAATCAGCGCCGGATCTTCTGAATCGCGACACCGAAGTTATACTCGAGACACGGCCCGTGACATCATTCCCAGAGGATTTCGGGGGTCCCTATTTACATGGTATGGCATGGAACTCTGAACGGAGCCAATCGAAATTAGTACGATAGTCAAATAACCAAAGGCAATGATATGTGATGATACAAACATAGTCGCCATGCGTAACCATTAACCGATTGAGAACCGGGCCAGTTCTGCCGTCTGGAATGAGACGAAAACGTGTTGGTAACGGTTCCAGCTCTGATAATACCGAATCGTCCTCGACGGGGCATACGGCAAACGGTTGTTGAATTGCGAGGTCCCACAACGGTCGAAGCAGCGGCACCACCGGTGTCTTCTGAGTGCCTGAATGCAAAAGTGGAACGCATATCTTCCAGATATAACAATAACAAAATAATCTTTATTTGCACTGAGCCATAACTTTTATATTATGTTACATTTGAGCCCAAATTCGTCATCTTGGCATGAATAAATGAACATTGAAATGTTGAATGAAGAACTGAATTTTAACTTAACGATGAGAAAGTATTGTCGAATTTGAATGAACATAATGTGCAGCTATGTAATGGTTGCGATATGGAGACTTGTTAAGGAGAGTAATTCATCTTCCATTTCGTTTAAAAGTACTGAAAGTGTTCATCTATTTACTGTCTTTTGCCGCATTCGCCGCTGTCTTTCTAACAATCGGCTGAAATCATGAAAGAACATCTGGTCGTATACATTCTGGCTTTTGCGATAACACATGATAAATATGACTTTCAATACTATGTTTAAACTGTGAATAACATGCATTAACCAAAGTCGTGTTGGTATACATGCTTTTTGTCTTGTTGATGAGACGTATGAGTATGTGGGTGATTCGACATGACCGTTCGAAGGCAATGAAAGTTTTACGTGGTGCCCGGTTATTTGTCGGTACATCATATAACGGCATCGAATTATAACTGCTCGTAGTGGCATTTGGCATAATCGGCACAGTTTTACGTGTATTTAACTATTAACTTTACCAGTATTGCATTGAATACTATCGCGTCAGCTGCTAATCACTGCTTGTAATAGTGTTGATTTAACTCCGGCGACGACATGCGTACGGCTTCCTGAAAAGTCATACGGCTTTCTTGCTGCGGTTGTAAACTTTCAATCAACGCAGATTCTGTGAACTCGCACCAGTCTGTGCTTTGCTTAAGTTTACTGCGTTGCTGAACGCGGCCGTGTTTTGCATAATGACCACCATCTGTTATACCAATAAATGGGGCACTAACTTGCGATAACTTTATGGGATGCTGTGCTGTACAATAGAGGTATGACATCGCCTGAATCGCACGAGACTTCGCCGATGCAAGTGGCTCGATCCCCAACTTCGCTCTTTCACTCACCACGCCCAATTGGACATATTTTCGGTCTTAAACTTGAAATACAACGTTTAGTTCGATTTGACGCTGGTAATTTTGTGCATCATGCTCCGACCACCATGGCATCAACGTTGAAAAAGTGTTTACGGCAATCCCGCCCGAAACTTGTACTTTTGAGAATGAGCAGACCAGGGCTCGACTAGCTGGTTTATGCCCAGCATTCCGACCAGTCGGAAATGCGGCGTGCTGAAGCCGAGACGATATAACAACTGTACGTCACCACGCAGAAAGATATGATTGAACACGGGGATGGGGAAACGAACAATGTTTCACCCGATTTTATAACCATCTTTGTTTGTTTGGCTTCAATCAACATGTACGTAGTTAAAGATCATTTCGAACTTCCGCTAAACAATTAAATCGGCGACATGCCAGGAATTGTTAAAACTCCGAGGTCATAAAACTTAGAGAATGCTAAGATAGTTTATGGTGTTCATGCGCTTTGTTTTCGAGCAGGCACTGGTATTTATGAATGACGAGCTTTCCCTTTGTCCGGAATCAGGGTTTTCTGTAAGTACGGTTTCTGATCATAGGCACTGCGAAGTCGGCAAAAGCAACGAAACTGATGTAACACTGATATCGATACTCGGTTGATGGTCTACCACAATCGCAGACTTTTTATTGCTTTAACGATCGATATCATCATGAACAACTGGAATAAAGTCGCTATGAAAACACGGATGTCGGTGATTCTGCTATGACGAGGATCTCTAAGGTTCACTTAAGTCGACGACTTGGTGGTTTATGTTCGCTCTTCGTATACCATCGGTTAAACGGAGGTTAGCGTACTGGTAAAGAATTTTCGTTTTAAGCATGTGATCATTCATGATTGCATTCCATTCTTCCAGTGAACAGCATTGCTGTGTACTCTCATTGGCGCATCATCAATATATACTTGACCATCATCCATTTGACGGAGTACTCATGCGGGATTTCTGACTCCTCCGTCCGCCATCTTCACTCCGTAATATGGGCTCTTTTGTTAATAATACGTGAAATTAAGGTTCTGGATAAATATTAACTGTTTACCACGGCTGCTCAACCATCCTTCTCGGCATTTTCTGCTGATCCCAGTATTGAGTTCCTACCACTGCTACGCTTGCCTATCATGTTGTTGTTCCGGGAGTCGTACTCGCGTGTGTGTCGTGTCGTGAACGCAGTGAACGGATTGCATAACTTTATGTCGCTGCTATACGATGCGTCGATCGGTATCACGTCGTTTGGCCTCGCTCTTTCATCGGATGAATTGAACGCTGTTCGCGTTCTGCGCTGCTTCGGCCGGCCTGAACTCGCTAATGGGGTTGATATATGGATGCTCTGTCTTTACGGAAAATGAGCGCTGTTCGCGTGTTTTATGTTGGCGGTGTGAAATCTGTGGTGGTGATGCTGTTTCGTCGCGGAAGTCATAATCGAAACGCTCTTTGTTGACCGTAATGGACGGCTGACTGGTGTTTGTCACGACGAAAGTGTTGACTCTAATGATTGATGAAGACGGTATGATCCGGCATTAATATGGTCGGATTAACGACGGGTGGTCTTTCTTGGCAAATAATAGTGACTTTATTTTAATTTCAAAGAGATAACTGGCGGAAAAGCGGCATTGCTGGCATGGTTGCGTAAGGTAAAGCTGTTTGAAGCTAAACACGTAATTAACCTTACTTGTTGTTATTTGAAGCGGGCTGAAGCGTTGTTGTAATCGTAACGGCATCAAGCTACTGGTAAAGATTTCTTTGTCGGTGTTGATCGACAGAAATTTCGATCGTAACTGCATAACCGTATTTTGAGCTCGTACTGATCGTCGCCATCGAATCGTCGACGAACCAATCGCATCATTTCCACTCCGTTGAATATGAAACTTCATACTATGCGCGGCGCAATTTAAACATGAAGCTTTGAGGCTAAAGGAATCGGCGGCTTTAACTGGTACTTATTTACAAAGACTGTTCTTATTGCTGTACGGGATATGAATTATTCTGGTACAATTATTCTTCAGATTCACTTTCATCTCGTTGCGTTGCTGTAGGTGGAATAAAACATGGTTTTAGAAGATGAACTTTTCCTCCGGCTGCTGCGATACGGAGCTGATTTCGAATGGCGTACCGGCTGATCGCATGCTACGCTGAATCTCGCGTACGTCCGCAGTTTGGTTTCGTAATTTTCAGCGGCTATTGAAATAGCTTCTTTGGGGTATGAAACGGAATGGCGATTGGCTTATGATAAATACGTCATACGCTCGTGATGTTTTGGGATGGTTAATGGCCTGCTTAGAGACGATATTGATTTCTAATACGGGATATTAACCGTCGAGCCACGCTCGGCGATAATGAACAACTTTTGGCCAAATTGATCTTTTTGGCGTTACTGTGATATATGACTATGCTTTATGTAATACTACTTGAATGAAAGTAACTGTGCATTTTCTTGAAGTCGACACCAAAGCAACGAACAATGGCGCTGACGGGTTTTCATGATCACTGTTTAACTGTTGACGAATAATAATCGTCTGTGATTTGTTAATAGTACCTTAAATAACGGTGTCAAATGAACGACGATAAACTTCGCCAGAATGAAGATTGAGCGATTTTGTTAACGCTTTATTCTAACTGGTAAATGTCTGATCTGATTCTGAAACTTGACGTCGTCATCATTCGTCCCCATTGATTGAACGAAGATGCTGAACGCAACTTCGGCCGAAGATTTATGTCGGAATGTTCTGCTTTTGACTCTAAAATCAATCTTTTGACACCGGCGACGGGCGTTATCTTCGATGTTGATCTCTGTCAGAGAATGATGCACGTAATTGTCGATAAATCGCAATGCGAACCAACTCGGTGCCATGATGATTGGTTGTCATTAATGATCGCCATCTTTAACGGCATATTTCGTCACCCTCGCGTTCAACCTTTAACGCAACTGTCAGATGAAAATCTCGACGCGTCAATGAAAACGGCGTCTATTCTTCGGTCAATGCCAGATCGCGACAAAATGTCTTTCCAGACGGATCGTCGTTTCGAAGAACATCGAATCTTTTGGTCCGTTCGATACCGCAAAAGCTGGACCTGGCGCAATGATGATCTACCTTTAGTTCTTCGGTTCTATTGCATTTCTATTATGTTTGTCCAAATAATTGTTGATAACTTTAACTAAATAAGCCAGTTTTAATTCTGGCAATGATCCAGTTCTTTACTGTCGGCGATGACGAGGTTTTATAATATGCGTATTTCGTTTCGGCGTCAGATAACCGTCGCGACTAAGATTGAAGCGACTATACGTGGATTGGCATTCGCTCTTTCAACGCCCACGGCAGTTGCAAATTGACGTTGCATGTTGAGAATGGCTTTCGCGGCATTCGGAGACTGGAAATCGGCCGGATTTAATATTCCATCGCGTTATCGTATTCGATATTGACTTCTGATGTCAAAGCACGCTAAAATAAGTTCGCTTGATGCCAAAATGGCACGTTAACGCATAACGACATCATTTCACGCAAAGATAACTTTTATGTTTATTTAAAGGACTGCTGCCAACTTTCGAACTTTTCTTATCTATTATGACATGCTGATTTGTTCGCCGACCCAGTAATAGTCAACGATGTCTCTGCGATTGATTTTCATGTTATGTCGCGATGACTAACCAGAAAACGGTGATATGGGTGAAACAAATCTGTAAATTTGTTGCGCCGAACCGGAATCGTGGAGTGTGTCATTGACTCTGATATTGCCACACTGAACGAAGACGTATTGTCTCTTTACTGATGAGATTGTTCGCCATCAACTATAACTTGCGCATTGATGACTTTGCAGGGAATTCGCGTTATATTCGCGGCAAAATCTGAAGATCTGTTTCCTCGATGACGGGGCATCTGATTATTGATCGATAATCATAAATTCAACCGTCGTAATAATGATGGCTGGTGTTTAATTTGGTCTTTGTTATACTGCTGGGCTGCAAATGATGAATATGTCTTTGAAACAAAACTCATTTGAATTTTGAACTGAAAATGTTCATTAAACGGGCGATCTCGCTATCGCTGTTTCGGGCAAACAGCTGTTGTCAAGCGCAACTGAACTCAACTCATTAGCTAAACAGTATATGTCACCGTGGGCATTCAACTTTCCAACACGCACATATTAGTGAACACAAACTTTAATTATGAGTTCCAATCTATGCCCGTATTACGTGTTGTGACGCTTCACTATTTCTGAGCATATTTATTAAACTTCGAGACAAGAATACTTTTCTTTCAACATGTGAACAGCTGAGCATAGCTGTCCTTCGAATCTTACGTAATCGAGATTGCCTTCAATAGTTGTGTCAATTCAGTTTGCAGTAATATTATATTTCTTTCTGATAATCGTATATCCCCGGGATATCGTTTAATAGTATGCATTATCTGCCAAATACACATTGTCTCGGTCGTATACAATAATGAAGCAAACATGATGACAATTTCTAAAACTGGATATCTGTCGAACTTGTACATAAAAACGAGCGATTGAAAACTCGCGGGAAAATGCGAGGGTAAGGTATTTTTGATCTTTACCTCTGAGCAAAGCATCTATTGTTTAAAGGACTTTACATTTTTCTGAAATGGCGTGAACATTGCCATGACAACTTCCATTTCACCATTTCCATCTTGTTGATGGCTGAAGTGACAGCCTCTGCTTGCGAAGGTGGTGAGCTGTTACGGGAAGAGCTGGCATCTGTTTGCTTACCGTGAAGTGGATGTTCCAGAAAGTACCCGGTGTGTATATCCTTGTTTATGGTGCGTGGTATATTCCGGCGGAAATGGTGGTGTAGCGATCACGGGTCACTGTGAATACGCCAAAATAAAGTTGGACTTTGGGTACGCATATCAATGCAGGCCATTCTGGTTGTCCCCACTGTCAGTGACATCATGTTATTTCATGATAAACTGCTGCTGAATATCTTATCGAACGCCAATATTCACAATGCAACCCGGTCAGCATTATCCGAAGACTCAGGTTTTATATCGAAAAATCTCTGCTATTGTTCGCTGAGCGAACCATGTTAAACAAAAATTATAATGCCGCGTCTCCAATGTAATGCGGCCATTTGAACTTTCGCTTTTGGTAACTTTCATGTCAATGAACGATGACTGAAGCTTTACAACTTGTCGATGACTGTTAAAGGGTGACCATCTCTGCGGATACGTATTGAGCGCCTTCTGTTGATAAAATGCAATGATTACATCGTTGGCGTTAACGCCCACTTCAGCTTGCCGCCATAGCGCCAGTGCGGAGTTGAGCTTCAGTGTTTGAGAGTTTCAAGACCGGTTGATAAAATGAACATCTCTGTGCCCGTTTGACGCTCTTCATCTTGTCAATGATTTTTGACTGTCTGGGAATAAACTTTTGGCGAAGATACGATCTTTGTGTTGAGAACGTGAATGGGGTTGGTGACATACTGCCGAAACGTCGGAACTGTAAATCAACCAGTTTTGCGTGGTTTGGTTTCTTCTGGTAAAGCATGTTCTATATAATTGGTCATCTTTCGCTGACTCTTCTCGCTCAACATATCCTCCCCGTGACTTCCGGAGAAATCGTCTACCTAAATCTTCCGTATTTATGATGTATGCGTCGTTCGCGAACTTCGTCCGTGACTCGATAAGGGCGTGTCGACTCTTATGCTGACCTGGATTCTGACCGTGACCGTCACTCAATGTCACGGTGAGAGACTTCTTCTTCGAACCGAACGGATAACCGCATCAGCAGGCTCGCCGAAGTCACCACGGTGACGCTGTTTGATCACGTGATGCGGCTGCGTTATTCTGATATTCTCTTATTGTTCGTTTTATTTAAAGTTGTCGAAATTCCGTCTCGCTTGCTTTCTCTGTAGGGCTCTTTAGCGTTATTTACCGTTTCGGTTTGGCGTCGTTATCGCTTCGACAGTTTTCTGTCGTAAAATGGCGTATTATTGCTCAGGCTTTACTTTGTGATAATGGGTTGTTACGTTGACACTACGGGGCTGTTGTTGCGAAGCTGTTCTCGTATGGTGGCTCACGGTTAATAACGCTGGTGTTTAATAGACTGGGTATCGTGGTTGCTAACTTATTCTCTTCAGAATAATGTTGCTTAATATTGCTTTATTTGTTTGATCGCATTATGGAAACGCTCGGTTTTGATGAAGCGGCAAATTATGCAAGGTTCTGGCGTCTTCGTCTTGATCCCGTTGTATAACTGGCCGACTGCCAACGATGGTTGAGTTAGACATTCGGTCGATATTGTTCTACGCGTGTGTATGTTTCAACAATTTGGACTGGCGATAAATAACCGCCATTTTTGCCCGACGTGCCGTTATGTTTGTTTTGTTTAACTCGCGCTCGAAAATATTCGGGCGGTACCGATTAACGGACAAAGGCTGTCCGGTGATCAGCATCAAAACTGCGATTGCGTATTGATAAACCGGCGACCACCGATCGTCGTCGTCGGTTACTGAACCGGTTTATGCTTTCGGTTTCGATGATATGAACGCTGATATCCGTAGATTTGGTTGCCGGCAACCGTGATGTACGCATCGATTCTGGGGAACAACTTTCGCTGAACTTTATTGAAGGAATAAACTGGCGTAATCTCCTGTATTATTCGATCAGCAGCTTTATGATAATGAAGGCGCGATGGTATTAACCTTTCGCTCGCTCATTCATATCGTCTTCTGCGATGGGCTGGCGATGCCTCTGGTGATGTCATCAGTTCAATGTTCTATAAACGAACTCGGGAACAAACGGGTTTGGCGAATGCAGATCGGACATTGTCGTACTGGTACACTGAAGCAATACGTCGCTTCTCACGGACTCCCAGAACCTTTCGAAAAGCAGGCTCAAAGTGATCAGTGTCCGTAACTGAACAAAGAATGATCTGGGGTAACGTTCGTTGAGTTGATATTGATCGTCTGGTTGGTTTGTCCCTTCAGGTACCGATTCCATTTGTTAACAGATGTCGGACGGAAACGTTTCGCTGTGCTCTTGCGTCCACCGCGAATACAGTGAACGGTGATCGTGGGCGTATCTCGACAAAAGGTGTAATTCATAAAGGCAAACTAATTTGGTTAATGCTCGCACTGTTTTTCAAGAACGGAATAATCCCGATCTGTGCAGACTGGCATATAACCTGTAAACACCATTTCCATGCTATACAATACGGAGACATTATTTATTTCTGCGGCGATATCGGTAATTCGATGACCATGTTATTTGATCCGCAATAATGAAAATGATTATCTGCCAATGGAAATAATTATCATTTGCCTTTATGTCGTTTGATGTTAAATATTGATAATTTCTTTTCTGGGCTCAATGACGCAGTCAACACCAACCCTGATTTATTTACGGCGTGTTTACTGAATTGAAAGAGTCGGACGAAGATTATGATGATTGCTGTGATAACTGCTTAAACAAACTCGTACTGATAAATTGGTGCGACGGAACGGTATTGACGGGTGTTGAAATTTAGTTTTACGTCTGGCGACGATGAATATGGGGTAATTGATAATCAATGATGATAAGGAAGTAAAACCGCCGCGAAAATGTATGATTAAACTGGGTGGTTTTTAGAACAAAGAAATGATTAAAATATGATATAGTAAATCAAAGAAACCGAGTGAAGTTGCTGAAAATAAGCGTATTAATGGAAGGTTGATTGTTGATTGTTGTTGTTGTTGATTTGTTGATTGATTGATTGTTGTTGTTATTGATTTACGTTGATTGTTGATTGTTGATTGGTTGATGCCGATGTCGACGGATATTATA
>NW_025765777.1:0-110325 GCF_003918875.1 Haliotis rubra | reverse complement strand
CGCATTGAGAAGCAGATGAGCATCATGAAATCTTCAGTCCAGTAGGAGTCATAAAAGCCATGAAAAGAACTTGAGTAAAGCACCGATGCACATCCTTCAAATGAGGGGAGAACTAGTTTAAGAAATACATGGAATCAGCTAAACTCACGAATCTGAAACAAAGTGCCCTTCACCAAAGTGAAATCCAAATGCTCAGGAAGGATGACACTCTACAGCCTTGAATTCAAAGACTTCATTCACAGAACCATAGAGTACAGTCAGCATCCGTCCAAGAAACAATGCAGTTCGTTTGTCTGTGCAGAGTCCTTTATCCATCGAGTGGCCTAAAGAGCTAAAACTATCACAAAGAAACCAGAACTCACCAAAGAAAAGATTGCTGATGAAAAAAGCAATGATGAAGTTCATGTCTCAAGCTGACAAAACGTTCATGGCTGGACTTCTATCTTGAACTTTGATTGTGTAGCAGTTTCTGCTTGTGAGATCCTAATGGAGTGTCCTCTTAAGACGTATTAGGTTTATTGCTGAGTTCAAATTAAAACAACAAGATGGAAACTTCGTTTCGATGTTCAAATTAAAACAACAGGATGGAAACTCCATCGTTTCAGTCAAACATATGTTTATGTTATGATTGATAAAGACCGAGTGCCATTTGGACAGCTACACATTATCTTAAGCTATCCACTGCAGTGTCCTCTTAAGACGTGGTGCATTGAACTGTTAATGCTGAATAAAACAAGAGAAGCTATTTAAGTTATTGCAGAGGGTATTTTCTTTTAGTTGGAGTTAAATGCAGTGTCTATTGTTACAGTTGGTGCTCCTGTTCAGAACTAACACGGAAACAGCCATTGCGTTTGCGTTTTCATGTAATTTTGATGTGAAAGCCATTTTGTAAGGTCCTTGAATCATTTTCTCAGATCCAAAGCGTTAAAATGTTTGTGATTTTTGGTTTGTTTTTGTTAAAAAGATGTTTCTAATAAAAAGATTTGTTTCTATTCTCAGAGAGTCCTTCATTGAATAATTACATTTGACGATCACTTTTCACGAAATAAAAAATAAAACCCAACCATACACTAAAATGGCGCTTCTAGAGCAAGGTGGAACTACACTTTCTTTAGGAAAATATACGTGTTTTTTCAAACATCTGAAAGAATATATGGCTGCACCCCAATATATGGCGGTGGGGTAGCCTGAGTGGTTAAAGCATTGGCTCGTCAAGTTGAAGACCTGGTTCGAATCACCACATGGGTACAATGTGTGAAGACAATTTCTGGTGTCCCCCGCCGTGATGTTGCTGGAATATTGCTATAAGCGGCGTAAACCAAACTCAGTCAGTCAGTAAGTATATCCATGCGAAATTTTATCTGAATACATAGACAATCATAAAAGATAGTAAGGTTCAAACTTTCAAATGCCTATAACTCGAAAAGTGTTTTTCTGGAGTTAGAACAACGTGGTTCTTGGGGCACGTGATGTCAACTCAATCTCACTCACACCTGCCTGAGACGTGATGTTAGTGGTGGTTGACGAACTGCGGGTCGCCTACAGCTGCCCTTAATCGTCGATGAACGGTGCTCCTGAATAGTGAATAAGTTTAGTTTTACGCCGCTTTTAGCAATATTCCAGCAATATGACGGCGGGGGACACAGGAAATGGGCTTCACACAAAGTACCCATGTTGGGAATCGAACCCGGGTTCTTAGCGTGACGACCGAATGCTTTACCACTAGGCTACCCCACCGCACATTATGAACGACAGTGAAAAAGCATCGGTGGATGTGTATTGTCTTCCACCTTTCATGGATAGAACGACTTGTACGTGCACATCATTGACATTATTTCCATATTGAAAATTTGAATAAAAAATGAGCCATTTGTAACAGAATGTATCGGACGTTAAAGAACGTAATAATGACATTTCAACGTCCTGATGTGTTTTTCCATACTATTAAATATTCAGTTGTATATATTTCAAAGAAAAACTTTATTTACAACTTTTAAGAAATAGTGTTACCAATAGCTAGACCCTTCATTAATGACGCCGAGTATATTATCAGCCATCACATTTAAGGCTTTTTAATGGGATTTTCAAGGCCGATCGACAATTGTAAAGAACTGTAGAAACACATAAGTAGAACAGACACAAGGTCAGTCAGACCTTCGCGAAGGAGATTAATCAACAACCACTCTCATTGCAAGGTATTTTTGATAATGTACAAGATTCCTGTAAAGTCATAACCTAGACAACGTTTGTTAACTATAGGGCTTTATCAAGGCAAATCACTGGACATTAGGGTCTTTTAAAGCTAAGACAAATTAAGGAACCTTACCGGAACTTGGAACCCTTTTAAAGATAAAACGAAATAAGCCCCCTTTAAAGGAAAACTGACCAATTTCCAGGCTTTTCCAAACCCGTGCGAACCCTGTTTAAGAACATTGAAATGTTATGTCTGTACTTCAATATTTGACAGGTTGTTTCGGTGTCTAACTTTGTTTCTGTTATTCTGTTATTTAAGCCGCACTCAGCAATGTTCCAGCTGTATGTTGGTGGTCTGTAAATAGTCGAGTCTCAACTAGACAATCCGATGATCAACAGCATGAGCATCAATCTACAAATTGGGATACGAGGACGTGTGTCAGCGAGTCTAACCACCCGATCCCGTTTATCACCACTTACGACAAGCATGGGTTGCTGCAGATCAAATCTAACGTTGATCTTCAACTTCTACAACTTCGATGCATTGGTCACTGTAACACTAGTTTGCCTTTTGCCATGCCACGACAATGAAATTAAAGAACACCATCTATCATTAGACACAGGCCCACACGGGGAAGTATTACCTAGACGTGTGTAGCAAAGCGGCGTAAAACTCAACTCACTCACTCGATTGTGTAGATCGCTGCCCATGATGTTGATCTCTGGATTGTCTGGTCCAGACTCGAGTATTAACAGACCGTCGCCGTATTGCTGGAAGAATGCTCAATACGACAAACAACAAAGCAAACCAATCATACAGAGGGAAAATCTTGTGGAATATACTTTTATTATTGATATTGAATTACTTTCTTTGAGTGAGTGAGTGGGTGACTTTGGTTATACGCCGCTTTGAGCAATATCACGGCTTGGCAACACCCGTAATGGGCTTCACACATTGTACCCATGTGGGGGAATCGAACCCGGTCTTCAGCGTGACAAGCGAACGCTTTAACCACTAGGCTACCCGCCCGCCCTTACTTTCTTTGAAATCACGGGTATACCTTAAATATAGAATATACTTGAGTGAAGAAGACTCGCCATCGTTTAATAATTTCCATCAGAGGCTATTTTAGTTGGTGTGTAACAACAGCATAATATAACCACTAGTTTAAGTAAAAGTATGTTACCAAAATCGAAATGAATGCTAAATCTTGAGTCTGTATTCCCTAATCTTTCCGTAGTAACATCTGATCAATCGTCCTGACTCGACAGATCTCGCTTTACTCTTACTGTAATTGTTAAGACTATTTCAACAAACTACTGGCTTATTGTGATATGAAAAATGTGTTTGGTCGTTTTACATATTCATAGGTGTTGTCGTGTGGCGAAAGCTAGTTAGCTAGGGTCAATGCAGAAAGCAAATGTACTGTAAGTCCCCATGGTCCCTAGTACCGTGATCTTACCTTCAATTGTTGGCAATCTATAGCCTGTTTTCATTTTGTTTTGTCTTCCTCAGATACATGTTTATAGATTTCCATGCTAGTTTTAAAGTTATATCTGTGATCATCTAGATATGACACTGTCCTTTGTCGACATGTACTGATAAATATTATCGTAGAATTGTATACCTTGATCGAGTCACGATATGGCTGAAATACTGCCGACGTGAATCTAACGATAGTCAGCTCCTGAAGTGAAGCAGTGGCCGACTGCAAGACAAATATCAACAAGAAGACAAAGTCATCAATATCCCCCGCAATGGCAACATACTCTTCATGATTATGTCTACGAGTTATGATTATGTCAAATATTTAGGTGTGTATATAGAAAAGTGGAAGGAGAGCATTGAAAGGAGCACTATCACCAATTTCAGTGTCAGTCAAACTTGTTGCCATGGAAACGCCAAAAATATTTAATTTAGAATTCCAAAACTACCAAAAGGGCACCAGTACACCACCAGACCAATCTATGTGCCAAGTTTGGTGAAGAAATAGTGAACGGTTTTAGAGTTCTGCTCCGGAAAAGAACACAACCACCAATTTCAGTCTAAGTCAAACTTGTTGCCATGGAAACGCCAAAAATATTTTAATCAGAATTCCAAAACTACCAAAAGGCACCAGTACACCGCCATACCAATCTATGTGCCAAGTTTGGTGAAGAAATAGTGAACGGTTCTAGAGTTCTGCTCCGGAAAAGAGCACAACCACCAAGTTCAGTCTAAGTCAAACTTGTTGCCATGGAAACGCCAAAAATATTTTAATCAGAATTCCAAAACTACCAAAAGGCACCAGTACACCACCAGATCTATGTATGTGCAAAGTTTGGTGAAGAAATATTGAATGCTTTTAGAGTTCTGCTCCGGAAAAGAGCACTACCACCAATTTCAGTCTAAGTCGAACTTGTTGCCATGGAAACGCCAAAAATATTTTATTCAGCATTCCAAAACTACCAAAAGGCACCAGTACACCACCAGAGCAATGTATGTGCCAAGTTTGGTGAAGAAATATTGAATGCTTTTAGAGTTCTGCTCCGGAAAAGACAAATGTGCACGGACGGACGGACGGAGTCCATTTTAATACCCTCGCAAAACGCGTTGCGGGGGATCCCAACGACTACAGATCACCTGGTGGCACCTCTGCTCATGATTTTTTAATGTAATTTTCTTAAACGTTTTTGGCAACAAATGTTGACTTTAGAAAATAATTCCTTTTCAAGGCACTTAATTTTAGATTATTATTTTGCTTCAAGTTGCCTTTTCACGTGCACTATTCATGATATGATTTCAGATGTTTTCTGTATATCTCCTCAAAGTAATCATTTCATTTCATTTCCACAATGTCTGCATGGATGCTTGCTCGAGTTGTCACAGTGTAGATATTGATAGGAGCGTTGTTGTAACATGTTTTACTTACCAGAGGACACCTGGCCTCTCTGATGCCTGCAGAAATATGTTCCTTGGTTGCATATTGGGTTCGTAATTTTGCTAACGGTTCTGTAGAATTATACAAAACCTTACCGGCGCAGATCCAGACCCGTGTACAAAATGTTTGACCAATTATATAACGTTGGTTGGTTTTGTTGTTTTCCAGCTGTTCGTCGGCGTCTGTAAATAACCGGTTTTAAATGCGAGACCATAAGCAACCATGTGTCAGTTTTATCGAATTTCATTGTAGCTGTTTGTATTGTGGTAAATCTACATTACAGTGATGAAACATCGAACGCTGGCCATATTACCAAAATATTCCATATTTCAAAATATTGTATTTCATGTTTTAGGTTCATGACACATTTTCATCACTCCATAAACGTTATATATATATGCATCATGACGCTTTCTGAACGCAGAAAATGTCATATGGTATTAAGAACAATGGCGATCTTGCTGCAGTACGGTAGAGATATCTCTGAGGCGAACAGTTTAGTTAACCAAGCAGTTGATGTGAAGGCGGAACTCTGTGATCTTGTAGTAACAAACTGGCAGAGCATTACCCTGAGAACTGACTGAGCGTGGCCTGGATTCAGTTAAAGGTCACATGCAACCAAAAAATCAAACATAATTAAAACACAATTATCACTTCTTCATGTCATATAATATGCATTGCTGATTATGAAAAACAAATAAATTATAAGCGTATAATTGCAAATCAAAAGTGCAATATTTTTGTACTTGGGTTTACCTCCATCGAAACGAAGCAGCCTGGATACCGAACCCAGTCAGAGCGGGTGGGTGTGCACTCAAGTGTAACGGCTGGTTCATTAGCAGATGCCGCCTTCACGGTTCATTGTGTGTGTATATATAGAGATGTTGGGTTTTGTAAATACATGCTCATTTTTTGTGTATAACATTTTGCAATCAACAGACATCATAACATGTCATGTGTTCAAGTATCACACCTGCCTGTCTGTGTAATTACATAATGTGACAGAGACCGAACTCGGGCCATAAATCAATGCGTTTTGTTTATGGTGTATAGCCTGATTGGTGTTAAGTTCAAATTGCATGTGGTCAGTGATCCCAGTTGTGTATTGAATATTGTCATTAGCAGACAGGCAGGCAGGCAGACACACAGGTGTCAATAAAACAAGACATTGAGTTTTGTCTGTGACAACGACATATCTATATCACAGTTAGAAATTGTGTCAATGCTAAATAATGACATTGCTTTTAAGTATCGAACTGAGAAAGTGACTCGGTAAGAAGAACGTGTGGTGAAATAGACAAATGAAATTATATAAACAGTTTATTTACTGTCATAACATATAAAAAGCTCGCGCCTGTGAGATATCAACAAAACATTATGAAAATAGCTCACACCAAAGCCTTCACCGAGTATTCACCAGACAGCCCGCTTCCAAGTTGCGCGAACCTATTTCACTGCGCACGCGCTATGAGCGCAGCCCAGCTGTTGAAACCCGTATTCCCCAGAAAGGTCTGGGGAAAATTAGTGAAACGTTTGAACTCCGATTTCGCGCGTTTTTTTCCATCGCGTTATTTTTCAACTTTATAAGTTGAATTTGCATTTTTGACGCTTTGTTTCGGTAAGTCCATACCGAAAGGTATCAGAATCTGCAAAGTTGTGTTTTACGTTGCATGTGACCTTTAAAGAAGAGATCATTTCTTGTTTCAAGGGCGTCTGATCATGTGATTCCTCAGATATAGGATTTGTGTTCGTGCAAACGTGTAACGCAACTGAAGACCCCTTTCGTAAATGGATACCCCCATAAATGAACCTCTATATATGGTGACGTCAACTATGATAGATCAGTAAAGCGTCTGTTCCACATTAACACACGGCGATGGAACGTCCTAAGATTGTCATTGTAGCAATTATGCTTACATTGGGCCTTGCAAGATGCGAAGACTACTCTCGTTTCCTTGTCGACATCGCTGAAGCATCAGGCGTCGCTAATGAACAGACCATCATGGCCACTGTAAACAGCATCTTGCAAGAAACAGACGGTGTTGAAAACATCTTCAAAGTAAGATACAATTTGATACCTTTGCTCAAAATGCATCGTGTGGATTCAGGTGTATTTAAATAATTAATTGGCTTATACATTGTCAAATAAAGTAAGCAAAAAGAAGAGATGCACTGAACACACTAATGTGTATTTGTCTTTTTGCAGGTTGTCGGTGAACCGAGAGTATTTGCAAGTAAGTACACACTTGACAGTCTACCTTAAAGCTGCTTCAGTTGATTGGGGTACGGACAATCGACGGTCAAGATACTTTCTGTGAGGCGTTTCTGAGTGCTAACTGTGTGACACATCACAATGATAGTTGCAATCAATTCATTAGGTACGTTTTCTGTCCGTACTGACGATCAGTATTCAGCTGCATTGACAACAGGAAAACAGATTTGAATGTGTCCGCAGGCAATTGGTGTAATACAATGAGTGAGTGAGTGAGTGCGTTAAAATTTAAAGTCACTTTGGCAATATTTCAGCCATATCGTGACTAAAACAAGTTAGAGATTAACAATAAGTAAAGATGGATAATAAAATCCTGTCGACAAAGGACAGTAAAACAACTAGAACATCACAGATATAAATGTAAAACTAGCAATTAAATCTAAAAGCATTTTTACTATAGAGGACAACACAATATATAACAACTGAGGGTAGATCACCATACCAGGGACCATGGGGACCTACAGTACCTTTGTTACCTGCATGGACCCTTGCTGGATTTACACTATCCCTTTAGCCGTTGGCTATGATAAGAAATGTTAGCCAAAATTAAAATAACAAGAATACTACGTTTAAAAGTCCTGGTAAGTTTAAATTGACTTTGAAAGTTTTGGGACTTACGTACCCTCTCAGGGGACAATAATTTTACGATACTTTAACTCCCTTTGAGGGTACAGCCACTAACAATCTAAGTTACTAATCAAAACTACCAATCATTAAAACACATCTATCTACAGAAGATATTTATAAAAAATCATTAATTAAATCAATTTCTTTTAAAAAAGCAAGAATTAAATGAAGATGAACAGTATTAAATAGATCCTTAACAGTTTTAACATTGAAATATTTATTCCTTATGATGGAGAATTCAACAGTCAAGCAGGAGATGCTTGACTGTGACTCTCTCATCACAAGTGAAACAAAACGGAGGATCCTCACCTTTTAACAAATAGTTGTGAGTGTACCTTGTATGGCCAATGCGACATCGTCGCATGATGACCTCTTCAAATTTGGGCTGACAACCTAAGACGTTTAACCAATGTAGGGTTTTATTTCATGTAATTTATAAATACCTACTTGGGTGTCGTACCTTCTTCTGCATCAGATCCCGGATGTATGTAATAAAATGATCTTGTCTCTTTTTTTGGCCTGTCGATCCCTCTCATGTATGTTGACAGTCGCACAACCGCTGTCCGACACCCCCGCCCATCCCCCTTCTGCTTAATGCAACATTTCTGCGTGTTTGGCCGCCGTGATGTTGCTGGAATATTGCTAAAAGCGGCGTAAAACCAAACTCACTCACTCTGCGTATTTATTGTGTGACACATCACAATGGCAGCGGCAATCAATTCAACAGGTGCTATTTCTGTCCGTACTGAAGGTCAATAGGATGTTGCATTGTCCATGGTACAATATTTCATCGGTACCTTTTGAACGTTTTTTTACATTGACATTCTTAGTTGTATCAATACAACGATTTGTGAACACGTACAAATTATGCAGTGTGAAATAACACAAAGAGGTTGTAATTTCAGTTGGAGAGATACAAAGAAATTTCATGAACCCATAGTTTCTCGTTTTGCTGTTTATGATTAACCATACTTAGGATATTATAGTTACATGACTTGGGGTTTCTCTTATGATGTCTCTATAACTACATTGTACTTTCCAGTTCTGAATGTACCCAACCTGTGCGATATGCGACCTCTTGAAGAAGTTGTTGGCCGCTAATCTATGCTTCAGGGCGAAATCTCTTTTCCTGGGTGAAAAACTTTGCAGCTGATCTCGGGGTGAACAAAACCCTTATTGCAAGTTCCCCTCCCCAGCGCGCCTAACTGGAGACTACATTTACTCCTGGGAGGTAGTTTTCAGGATGGAAGGTAAACCAATTTTGAGTTTCACCATAAAAGAGTCATAGACAAACAGGAACAAGGATGTCATGATGTATTCTTTTCGAAAACAACCCTTCACGCTATAAAGGAATTATACAACCAAAATAATTTCGGTCATTGTATGTACTTGTGTATATCAGATCAAACCAGTAAAGAATACAAAGAGGGACTACGAGACAATCTGCAGAACAGCCTCAAGTAGAGTGGACAATCACCAGAATCTCATGTACAAAGTTCTCGGAGAGTTTCCTATTAAGGTAAATTATGGACTCGATAAAAATAGATGTTTGCCTGGATCGCTGCTAACTGCTTTCATTTACTGATGTGCCTGTTCAAAGCTCAATTATTGACAATCGAAACATGATGAAAACGGAAGATGATAAAAACACTCATAGGTATATTCTGCAACGGATATGTCTACGATATAATATGTATATATCATATGTGTTTATGTATTATTATTACGTATATATCATATGTGTTTAGTATTTAATTAGTGCCATTTCAATGAACTCATAAATAATGAAATAATAAATTTTGTCCATAGTAAAGTAAACATATTTTATCACCACATCGTCTCTATACAGTGAAGACCCGTGAAGATCAGGGTTAGAATTCGTCTTCGTAAGAGAGGACTAACGGGATTGGGTGGTCAGGCTCGCCGACTTGGTTAACACATGTCATCGTATCCCAATTGCGAATCGATGCTCATGCTGTTGATCACTGGATTGTCTGTTCCAGACTCGATTATTTACAAACCGCCGCCATATAGCTGAGTGTGGCATAAAACTAAACTCACTCACTCAATATAAAGTGAAGAAAAAAATAATCATGGTTGCGTTATGTTTACGGATGATGTATTTTGCATCATTGAAACCAGAGGATGTTGAACTGGTTATCTGGCAATTCAACCCCCAAAGACTGATTTTTACAGCAAAGGTGACCCGGATGCAGTACCTAGACGTGTATCTTAACGGCTGTCAATAACAATCTGTACTTTTCGTAATAAAGAAGTCAGTGTCAGAGCGTTTTAGATTGGCATTGAATTAGACTTAGAATTGAAGTTGGAACAACTCCGCTATAATTGTATAAAAATTATGATAAAGACCGAAATGTTCTCCTTGAGTATCAATTGTGTCATCATCTAAATATGTTGTCGTTCTCATTCTTGTGCTTTATAATTTATACACACGGGTTCCAGTAACAGGACATCTACATTATATCATGCATTAGTGCTACACGAGACGAGAACCTGTAAACAAGCGAATCTATACCGTACTATCAAGTGACTGATATTGTGAGCGTTCCGGGAACAAATGTTTGCGGTCAATGAAATTAGTTCATTGTGAGCAACTTTGCGCATGGCGTTCCATGTATTTTCGGTGAATAAATGAGTTTATTCCTGTGACGATTGGTATGATCGTTTCGAGGTGTATGTACTGAACCAACAACAGCATCACGCTGTGAATAGAGAAATTGTACTAATTGAATTTCAGTAAATATATTTAGTGATATTGGTTACAGAATAGCCTATATTTCCGCATATAGCGTTATACCAGGTGTGATGTATACGTATATCTACTCTCTATATATCTGTGTTTTGAAGGGACGTAGCTCAGAAGTTGTAATCGTTCGATTTCTCACCTAGGTTCAAAAGGAAAAGCCAAGTTCTCGTGTCCTCGTCAAATCTGAGCTGAAATATACAATCATATTTACCTTGCTGAAAAACATCCTTCTTCATCCAATTATGTACCTCAATTCCAATAACAGGAAGAAAAGAAATATATCAATTGTACTTCAGATAATGGTGAAGATAACAACGAGGTATTTTTATTTATGAACTGCATAGTGCTCTTGACCAGGCCCACGATATTCCTACAGGAGCTAATAACATGCATTATCTACTCCTGAAGCATTTACCAGAATCATGTTTGAAGACCTTTTTGAATATGTTTGATGCTATTTGGACGTCTGGAATATTTCCTTCTTCATGGCGTGATGTTATAGCTGTCCCCATCCCTAAACCTGGACGTGATCATACTGATCCTTTTGGACGGATTTCACTTACCAGCTGCGTTTGCAAAACCATGGAATGCATGATGAATAATCGAGTAGTTTGGTGCTTAGAAACCAATAACCTAATCACAGATGTTCAATGTAGTTTCCGCAAAAAGTGAAGTACCGTCGATCACCTAGTGCGTTTTGAATCATTTGTCATAAACGCTCTAATTAATGAACAACACGCAGTGTTCTTTGTGGAAAAGATTTACATGCACTGAGAGGCTGTTGACCTCAATGTATATGAAACATTTTAAATGACAAGCAATTTCAAGTTCGCGTGGGGTCTACCCTGTCTGATCATTGTAATCGAGATCGGGATTAGCATTAAAATCAATGGTTTGGCAAAGGTTTTAAATGATTCAATTGATCGATCACTTATTGTGGATGATTTCAACATTTCTTGTCAAGGCAAAAATGTGCCTGCTATTGAAAGGCAACTGCATTTTTGTTTAAACAAGATTGATAATGGTGTTTGGAAAATGGATTCAAATTTTCAAAATCCAAAGCTATTTGTATCCATACCGTCAGTTGTTGGCAATCCTCAGCCCTTGTTTATTTTGTATTGGCGTATTCTGAAATTATATTCTAGAGATAGACCAGTGAAGATCCGGGGTAGAATAGGTCTTCAGCAACCCATGCTTGCCACAAAAGGCGACTATGCTTGTCGTAAGAGGCGACTAACGGGATAGGGTGGTCAGGCTCGCTGACTTGGTTGACACATGTCATCGGTTCCCAGTTGCGCAGATCGATGCTTCTGCTGTTGATCACTGGATTGTCTGGTCCAGACTCGATTATTTACATACTGCCGCCATATAGCTGGAATATTGCTGAGTGCGGCGTAACACTAAACTTTTAGAGATATATGCTAGTTTTATTTCTTGATACTGTGATATACCAGTTGGTTTTACTGTCCTTAGTTGACAGGTTTTTTAAAGTGTATACATTTATCATGAATTTATAACTATTTTAAGTCACGATATGGCTTAAATAATGCCCCTGTGATTATTAAGTTTAACTCACTCACTCACTAATTGTATCCATTTGTGCCGAAAGTATAAACCTCACAAAGACCCAGAACTACATTTAGATAACACACCTATTACAGTTGTAAAAGAAGCAACATTCCTAGTTCAATTTTTTATGAGCATTTGACCTTTCGACCCCATATCAAACACTTAAAAAATAAATGCCCGAAGGCCCTTGATTTGCTGAAAGTGATCTCTAAGGCAAAGTGAGGAGGGGATCAGAAAACCACCCTCCAACTATGAGGAGCACTTATACGCTCCAAACTTGATTATGGCTCCATTGCATATGGTGCACGTGGAGGCTGCAAAAGCAACCTAAAAGTTTTAGATTTTGTCAACCATCAAGGACTGAGACTAAGTTTTGGATCTTTCCAAACTTCCATTGTTGAAAGTCTTTATGTCAAAGCTGATGAACCATCGCCGCACCAAATTATCATTGCTGCATGTGACAAAACTTTATTGTAATGAGTCCAACCCTGCCTATAACAGTGTTTTAAGTCCTCTGCACGAGGATCTGTAGGACAAAAAAATCTCCTTTCATTCCACCTCTTGGAATAAGAATCAATTCTATAAGTTCTGCTGTTGGCATTGAACTGGAACATATATCTCCTTCCCGTCTTCTTTGTTCTTCTCCTTGGCAATTGGTAAGGCCCCAGGTCCACCTTGCACTGACCACATAAAAAAGTAATTCAGTATAGACAGGACATTTATCAATTAAGACATAATTATGACACATACAAATCTTTATTTACAGATGTGTCCAAGGATGGTGTTGCAGTTGCTTGAGCCACTGTCACTGGATCCAGAACAATATGTTCTAGATTAACCGACAACAGCTCTATGTTCACAGCAGACGCAAACGCCATATTAGCAACGCGTTAATATTAATAAACTAAATATTAACAATACATAATCTTTTATAATCTAAACTATAGACTATAAAAAATGCCTTCTCAACATCTGCTTTTAACTGAAATAATTGAATTACATAATGATCCTGTGACACCACTTTTTACGCCATATTCTGATTATATATCCGAGATCTAATGCAAAAAAGAGGGACACTCAAACAGGCATCAATAAATCACATGCAATTAAACCAACTATCAGGTACACCTACTTGCGTTGCCAGTCCAGATTTGACAATGGTCATCATGCGACCAAGTCGTATTGGCCCCACAAGATACACACATGAATATACATGCTTAGTCAGGTATGTCCTGCTTCGCTGCATCGATTTTTCCATCACAAGGGAAAATCTTTCAGTTTAAAAACAGTTAATCGGAACAAATAGTTTAAAATCATTTTTGTGTGATAGTCATGGTGACCATACTTTCCAGCACTGTTGATGTTCACGTCATTTGGGCATTCGTCTCAGATTGGAGTAATGTGTTACTGTATTACAATTTCAGTTTTCGTCTTGTTGAAATCAGAGTATAGTGTGTCGCATTTATCTTTTATAATCCGTGTAATTTTGATTTTCAAAGCATATGCACCAACATGTGCTGCCGCACTATGAAAAAGTGGGTCACTGCATGATTAATGCTCATGAATTTTTTATTATGGCCTTGAGCATAAAGTTCAAATTTCATATCGTAAGTTATCATTTGTAGTATAACTGCCACGGGGCCTTGAGCATGAAGTCCAAATTTAATATAGTAACTTGTCATTTGTAGTATAACTGCCACGGTGCCTGTAAGCAAAGAAGATTATTGTGTCACCATGAGTTTTCAATTTCTAATAAAATATTTTATGAACATAAACTTGGTGTATTGTCATCTTTTTTCTGGAATCCAACTGGGGTCCATGCGAGCAGCAAAGGTATTGTACGTCCCTATGGTCCCTGGTATGGTGATCTACGTATACCTTCAGTTGCTGGCGATCAGTAGCCTGTTTTTACTTTGTATTGTTTTCTGTAGTAACAATCGTTTCCAGTTCTAAGTGGGGAGGGGATCAAGCTACCCTCATACAACTTCATCGATCATTGGTCCGTTCAGAACTCGATTATGGCTTCATTGTGTATGGTAGAGCCTGCAAAAGCAACCTAAAACGTTTAGATTCTTAACTAACGCCGTATAGAATTAACTTTACTGTATATAACAGAATAATATTCCAACGAGTCAAGCTCTGCATATAAATGCGTCTTTAATACCCTCTATGAGGATCTGTAGAACAAGACGTTTTCCCGTGTTCCGGCTCTTGGTATAAGAGTGAAACCTTTCCTTTCTGCTGCTGGCATTGAGCTAGAAAATATATCTCCTTCCCGTCTGCTTTCTTCTCCTCCTTGACAATTGGTGAGGCCACACGTTGACCGTACATTGACAACATTTAAAATTATGAATTACAATATAAACAAGAATTTTTATCAATTTAAAAGTAAATATAATACATACAAATCTATATTTACAGATTGATCGAAGGATGATGGTGCGGTAGCTTGTGCCACTATCATTAGAACAATATCTTCTCGATTACCGGATAACATCTCTATTTTATACAGCCGATGCTAACGCCATATTAACTAGAGTTGTGACGATACAGGTTTATTGCGATACGGTACGTATCACGATACTTGTGCTGCGGTATGATACGATACGTATCATGATACACTGTTTTGAAATAAAGGGAATTGGTTCACACATTTGATAACCTGATATGGTTTTTTACATGAATAAAGAATCATCAACAAAGCTTCAGGATCAGGTTTTAATTAACAAATGTAAATAAATGTATGATGCAGTCTTGCCTTCACTTGCTTACATCAACAAGATCAAATCATAACGATGATGAGCCACATCTGAGAATTACACATCTTTCTGTTGAAATCAACTTTAAACATTCAAACAAGTGAACATGGTGAACAGCAACCTGAACTGTAAACTGAACACTCTCCTGAGTCCTGATTATTTCTAATTGTATTGAAACTTGTACGTGAGGGACAAATTCTATAAACAAACCTGAGTAGGTGTCGGTAGGGATGATAATGTAACATTAATGTTGCTGACTGAGCCTGACATCCTTGTGTCAGTTAATCTGATATTAACACAATTAAGATGTTTAAGAACAACAGAAAAAGATAAAATAATATTATAAACAAACAGCACCAGTTTAGATTAGTATCATGTAGTATGCAATCACAGTACATGTACATGGAATGCTCCAATATTTAAACTGTAAATGACAAAATGAAATACATGATTAAAGTGAACACTTACAGGTTATCATACTGTCTTCAAGTGTTTGTAAGTAGTCTAGTGTGTATAAGTAGTGTTCGTCTATTGATCACAGTACCTCTGTGATCACAGTCAGTGTGGGGTCCTAATGACTCAATGAGGAAGTGTGAAGTAACAGATCAGCACAACACTATTCTGAACAATTCTGAACATTTGAACAACTTTTAAATTAAAACCTTTTAACATTAACAGCAATGCAGATCAGTGTTCCCAATGCAGTGTAGATGAATATGACAGTACATCACTGATTCCTTAATTTCAGAATATTTAAAAGGTACTTTTGATTTTGAATAGAAATTCAGAAGTACCATTTAAGATTCTTCTTAAGGAAAATTATCCTGTCAACATGTTTCCAACTCAGGTTGGCCCTTTGTGCAGTGACAATATCACCAGCAGTTGAAAATACCCTCTCGGAAGGAACAGAAGTTGCAGGGATACAGAGCAAGGACTTGCAAAATTATGACAACATTGGGTAGACCTGCTGGTGACATTTCCAACACACCAAAGGATTTAAATCCACATTCAGAGGAATCTCTTTCCTGTATTTATCAATTTCCTCCTGTGCACAAACCAATGAGGATTTGCTGGCCCCCTCAGTGCCTCCATCCCCTGGACCGGGTTCCACCTTAACAACATACACATCACCAAACAGCGCTGAGAGAGAGGTTAAAGCACTGGACTGTACAGCACTATCATCTGGCTCTTTCTTTATGACACAGACAGCAGCAGGAGTATCAAGTTCAGGTGTATCAATCTCGATCCCAGCAATTGCCGGTGGTACTGGTAGATCAGGGAGGGCAGTATCATCCTTGGGCTCATCCTTCACATCAACCAGTTCCTGAAAATATACAGATTACAAAAACTGATAATTCAAGGAGTAAAAAAACCCAACTGAATAAAGGTTGAATTTCTAATAATTGAATTCAGGTTAGAACCTTTTCAAACTGAACATTTGAAATAACATTTTATAGAATTTAGAATTGAAATTTGAGATTAACAATTTAACATATTCTTTTAATCAAGTTGATAACTTTTGAAATTTGACTGTGTGGCACAAATCATCTATATTTGAGATTTAATTTGTGAAATAGTATGTGGATATACCAGGTGACGTCTGTCACAATATTCTGCAACACATGTAGCCAGTTCATCAAACACTGTTGCTTTCTGGTCTTCTTTCAAGAATGGAAGAGTCTTCAACCTAGGATCCATCACAGAAGACTGATGAAGGACCTGCTGCACTTCTGGTTTGGTGTATCGCTTGTTTGAATCTACCTCAATTGCATGCTTTACATCTTTGACAAGAGGAGAATCGTCATCCTTGGGGGTCATCTGGGTTTTGATGAGATACAGTATTGGAGCAGCAATGGAAATTGTAGGCACTTTTTTCATCACACAATGCCTCTGTTGCTCTCTTCAGGGGTCCCAAAAGTTCAAGAAGTAGTTCCAAATTTCTGACATCACCTTCAGTGAGTGTACTGATGTCACTCTCTTTCCTCTGGATATCTTTGGAAACTAATGTGGCATATATTGCTGGCTGAAGCTGGAGATAACTCAGTAGCATATCGAAAGTGCTGTTCCATCTGGTGGGCACATCAATTTTCAGCTCTATCTTTGGCAAATCAAGACGATCCTGGTTTGTTGACAGGAGGGCCAAAGCCACAGTGCTTCGGTGGAAGAAACCAAGAGGTTTCCTCACTCTTGACAATAAAGTACTCACTTTCGGAACTTTCAAGCCACGTTGAGTGGCCAGGTTCAGCGTATGTGCAAAGCAGTAGACGTGTGGCCTTAATTCTGCACTTCAGCAGCAACACCCATATTAGCTGCATTATCAGTAACCAAAGCTGGGTCCTTGTCAGCAATGAACCACTCGTCCACAGCATCCTTAAGCACTTTCCCAATATTCACTCCAGTATGACTTTCCTCAATGACCCTGGTCTGTAGAACATGTGACACAATCTCCCAAGCACTGGAGATATGTTGGCTTGTAATGATAATGTATCCTTGTGTGGCACGGCTGGTCCAACCATCAGTGGTGAGTGCTACCCTTTCACTTATTTTCAAATCAGACAAAACTGAAGATTTGGTTTCTTCATACAGTTTGGGAATGATAGTCTCAGACACAGTTTTTCTGTTTGGCAGTTTGTATGGGGGATCTACAACGTGAACAATATCAATAAAACCCTCATTATTCCACAATGGAAAAAGGTTGCATACCTTTGATAATGTAATATGTCAATGCTTTGGTTATCCCATTTGATCGGTAACTTCCAGGGGAATACATGCGTGAATGTTCAAACATTTGCGGTATTTTTCCACTTGCACTGACTTTCCGTTTGTTGTCAGTCACGATGTCGGTCATTGTAACACGATCGTATTCCAGGGGCTGGTGCCTTTTCAAGTGTGTCGACATGTTTGTCGTGTTTCCTCGATAAGTTGCTTTCACATCATACAAGGTACATGCCACTTGAGTTTTATCTCTCGATAGTAAAAAGTGCTTCCACACCTTGCTGTTATATCCTGCACCAGGCTTCAAAAACGCCGCGTCGTCAGCGGCCATTTTCCCTGTGCGCATGCGAGAATTGCCGAAATCTCGCGAGATTCAAAGTCGCCTAGCAACCTGAAATATGGCGCTCCCCTGTTGTTTTCAACAGTCGCGAAATTTGCGATGATGTATGAATAAAACCGATTCAAATGTATGTGACCTTTTAGCAAGTATATATCGTTGGTGAATCGATACACATGGATCGTATCGATATATTGTATCGTTAGATTTTAATATCACGATTATTCAAGTATCGATATATCGTCATAACTAATATTAACAGCCGTAAAATATATCTATCAACACCCTAAATATAAACAATATATGATCTTTTCAGATTCTTTTTCGTGCCTCCAGGCAATTAAATTTTTTTTTCTTGTAAACATCCACTTTTAATAGAAATCGTTGAATTATAATGATCTTTCTACTGACCTATGTGACATCGTCTTTTGTTGGTTTCCCAGCCACATTGGCATTTCTGGGAATACAGTGGCCGATCTCGCTGCTAGGGCAGTCCAGATTTGAAGAGGTCATTATGCGACGATGGCGATATACAAGTAATCACGTTCAAACATAATACTGCTAATCATAATTTAATTAGTTTTAAAAATAATAAAGTTTTTAAAAGAGTGAATGAGTGAGTTAGGATTTTAAGTCACATCGGCAATATTTCAGCCATATCGTGACTGAATCAAGTTATAAATATTATATATCAACAATTAAATGTAAATTATAAAATTCTGCCAACGAAGGACAGTAAAACAACTAGATTATCACAGACATAGATACAAAACTAGTAACTAAATCTAAAGCATTTGAACCATTCAAGACAATACAATATCAAAACGGGTTATAGATCGCCAACAACTGAAGGTAGATCACCATACTAGGGACCATGAGGACTTACAGTACCTTTGCTACCTGCATGGGCCCTACTTGGATTTACACCATCCCTTCAGCTGTCAGCCGTTTTGACAATCTAGCCGTAAATTAAAAGAACATATATGCTACGATTAAATATAACAGTAGGTTTAAATCTACTTAGAAAGTTTTTAAAAGAAATAGAATTGATTGGTATGAGTCATATGTTTTGTACATAGATGTATTTTTATAATTGGTACAATTTATAATGACCAGATTTTTAAAACGTAGTATTTTTTTAATTTTTAATTTTGTCTAGATTTCACTACAATCGCCAGTCGCTGAAGGGATGGTGTAAATCCAGCTAGGGTCCCTGCAGGTAGCATTTGCACTGCAAGTCCCCATGGTCCCTAGTATGGTGATCTACTTTCAGTTGGCGATCTGTATACCATTTCTATGTCGTAATGTCCAAAATAGGATATAATTTTAAGTCACGTGCTAGTTTTAAATCTATAACTGTGATATACTAGTTGTTTTACTGTCATTTGGCGAAAGATTTTATGAAATAAAATTATAAAATATTTACTGTTTTAGTCACGATATGGCTGAAATATTGCCGAAGTGACTTTAAATTTTAACTCACTCACTCACTCACCGACTTAAATTAGAACTGGTTGTTAGCGGCTGTATCCTTAAAGGCGGTTAGAGTATTGTAAAGTTATTGTCCTCCTGAGAGGGTACGTAAGTCTCAAAACATTCAAAGTAAATTTAATGTATATAATGTATGTATATTTTATATTTTAACCGCAGTTTATAATGTCATTTCAGTTTATGGCTAGATTGTCAAAACTTGCTAACAGCTGAAGGGAGGTGTAAATCCAGTTAGGGTCCATGCAGGAAGTGAAAACATTGTAAGTTCCCATGGTCGATAGCATGGTGATCTATTGCCTGTTCTTATATTATGTTGTTCTCTATCGTTAAAATGTTTGAAATTTAATTTTAAATTTAGTTTTAAATTTATATCTGTGATATCCTAGCTGTTTTACTGTCCATCGTTGACAGGTTTGTATAATTTACCTTTAATCATTATGACACTGTCTATCGTGATTTAGTCAGGATATGGCTGATCTATTGCCAAATTAACTTTAAATTTCACTCACTCACCCACTCGATAATCTATTTACAAATTATTGATAGATGGAATTGCCAGAATGCGGTGGCTCATGGGCCAATCTGACCTCCAAATACAGTATGTGTCAAATTTCTTGTCATGGTCAGAATCATCCTGGCATTTAGTTTGGTATACAAATATTGTTATTTGCGTCATACTTGCTGGAGTATAACATCCCTGTATCCCTGGTGTCAGAATCTTGGATATATGTTGCTATTTGACATCATCCCTGTTGACACTCCATGAAGGGTGGGGAGCAAGGATGCCGAATAAGTTTCCTTCCATCATGGCATCCCCACAAGTCGGTTAATCTCCGAATGAAAAGAAGAGGCGCCTGGATGAAGTAGATCAGTCTAACGCAAATAATTCTGCAAATGTTGTATCATCGACCCAGTTTCTGGTTATTGAAGCTACGGGCTTTCTGCCGATTAAACTAAACCCGTTTGCTATTTGGATTTCTGGCGAGGTAGAGAATGTGAAATTAGAAAATTACTGTTGTGCTGAGGGGGTACGTAAGTCCCAAAACATTCAAAGTAAAGTCACTTTTAAAGTCGTAGAATATCTGTGTTCTTAATGTACGGCTACATTTTGGCTCAAATATTGCCCATGTGACTTAAATTCCTAACTCACTCATTCACTCACGAAATTGCTAACAGCTGAAGGGGTGGTGTAAATCCAGCTAGGGTCCATGCAGGAAGGTCCATGGGTCCATGGTCTCAGGTGTCGTCATCTACCTTCAGTTGTTGGCAATTTATAGCCTGTTTTCATATTGTATTGGTCTCTTTAGTAATATCGTGTTATGATAACATGTTCTACTGTTCTTCGTCAACAGGCTTTTAATTTATAGTTTTATCGATGAATAAAACAATATTTGATTGTTCTCGTCACTATATGGCTGGCATAACCATTGATGTGTTAGACTTCTGGACGTGACGTGGCCTCAAGATGGTTCACCATACCCAGCCATGTCATTAAAGAGCATTGGTTTCGGAATGTGGCGATATATTCGTGATGAATACAAACGATACCACTGGAACCTTTTGGTCCTGAAAGTGGCTACTCTTGCGGATTTTAGAGTAACTTTGGATGCAAGAAGAAAAGGTTGAACTCGGATAGAGTGGGAACAGTGAAGAGACAGACAAAGCCAGTGTCATATTTGCAGGAGGAAAAACTATGGGGCACTGAAGTATTTGGAATGGTCACTATCTAACGAAGGGTATTTATATTTCTGTCTTTGGATTACGAGACTTGGGTGAGCGCTCTAATCTGAATGTGGCTAATTTTAATTTTGGATCTGATGACCAGGGAGAGTATGTGGACTTTAAAGGTGGAATTTGTAAGCATAATCAAGGTTGATTCAGTCTGGGTGGACTGAAACAATGTGGCAAATTTGCATTTCGTGTTACTAATGTAGGATCAGAAAATACATTGTTAATAACACTTGTTTCAATGAAAACTGTTACAGTATCAGAGAAAATGAGAAAATATGAATAGGGAAAAAGTTCTGTTGCACTGACAAATTAGAACTTTTCTAAAAGGTTGGTATGGATGACAGAAATTATGTTTTTTGAATCACATGTTAACAGCTTTCAAATATGAAAATCTCTTTACTGACAAATAATTAAGGCAGTAGGTACATCAAACTTCTTCTCCGCTACCTGCAGTTTATACCCGCAGAGGGTAGCTTCTATAGTCGAGCACTCCTAGCAAAGGGAGACCAGAACATTCGCTTTTCACAGCAGAAATTTGAGGTTCATTCGTTTGAGAAGCTGTTCCGCAACATATGCTTGTCAGCTGATTTAGAGGGATGACATACCGACCATTCGGGAAAGTGACTGTATCGGTGGTATGCAAACATTTGACTTTATCTGTGTAATATTAACCTTTCCTGTGATTGGTGTTCCGTGTTCCATACCTGTAAAACATGTATCAGGCGGTGTCCTCCTTTAAAAGTATCACTACAAGCTACATTTATCCATGAAAGTTCAAGTTATTTTCGTTTAGGTGACCACGGCTACTAGACCCTTCAACAAGAAGCATATGATAGAGAGGACGGACCACCGTATTACCGCGAATTGCGCCTACAAGAGGACATCGTCAGAATTAAATCGGCAATAAGAAATCTCTAATATTTTGCAACCCCCATGCCACAGATGAAGAATGACAAGTCGTCAAAGCCGAAAATCATGAAGTTGGGGACAAGTTCAACGGTTACCCTAGAAGCTACACTCGTTTCTAAATGCTCACCTTCAAAGAAACGGGTTGTAATGAAGCATTCTAATGCAACTGGTGAAACGATCGAAATCTCAATATGAGTCCACTGAAATAAAATTTCGACGTTTGTTGTGTTTTTATTGCTTCGGTATACCCTAGTGAAAAAAGTGAAGGTGTATCATTGATATACCTACACTTTTTACAGGTATTTCGTCAAAACACCTATACTTTTAACATAGGAAACGAAAGCGGAAGTGGGATATAATGTTTGGACATACACAACAGAAAAATGTTTGGACATACACGATGTTCAGAGAAAGACACGAGTACAGTGATATGATATGATGTGATCAGTGAAGGGTCATGTCAAAAAGATTGGGCAAACATTTTTTTCCCGGTGTGTCATGGTCCGATCAATCGGATTGGGTCATGTCCACTCCTCCGGCAGCACATGGCCAAGTTGGCAGCGCTGTCTAACACGTCGTGTCCTTTTACGTCGGGCTGATAACCAACCAGATACCGGATCAGGACTGATGGCTGGGAATTGCATTGGATTCTAAAATCTCCTTACTGTAAGTTAAACAATCTCTTGACTGCATTCTACACGGACAACGGAATATTTTGAAGATGCCTTCAGTTCTTGATGTAGTGATGAACCGCTTGAGATAGGTAATTCCATGAGCTACATTCACGTGCAATTCCATTGTACAAGATAGACCTAAATTATGCGTGACGGAGACGTTTAGAATTTTGGTTTCAGCGCAAGCAACAGGACATCAGTATCTGGGGATGATCAGGATCCGGGGATGAAAACATGTTACAGGGATACTTCCAGTCTTCCTTGCAATTGTGACTCACCCGTGCTGCAACTTATCCGAGGACTTTGTAGAAAGCTAATTGTTTATCCTGAGTGAGTGAGTCTGCTCTCAGATCTATTCAGTCAGGCTCTTCAAAATGGTTGGGGTTGTTTTACCTGCAAGGAAAGTATTTATTAAAAAAGGTTTGAAATATATGATAGTACCTCCGCAAGTGACTGTGATCCATGTTATTTTGGTAGACCTGATCTGGCTATGATGCTATTGTTGTTACATGACTTGAAGATTGTATGTGGAGAGTGAGTGAGTAAGTATGGTTTTACACCGCTTTTAGCAATATTCCAGCAATATCACGGCGGGGGACACCAGAAATGGGCTTCACACATTGCACCCATGTGCGCAATCGAAACCGGGTCTTCAGCATGTTGAGCGGACACTTTAACCATTAGGCTACCCCACCGCCCTCTATGTTGAGAAGATATCGAACGAAACACAATGGCAAATACCTAACATGGAAGATTACTGGAAGTTTAGGCTTGATGCACTGATGTCAGTTTCCATTTTGTTTTTGTATCAGATTATGGCAAAGGTCACCAACATTGTAATTACAGAAAAAAGTAACAAAGTAATCCTATAATAAATTAAAAGGTAAAACTGTCACAAAAATGAAAAGTGTATAATTCAATACTCACCCTATTATAACACCTGACATAAAGTTCATGTGTTCATTTGCCTTTTAAATGTGCCTTTCGATGACAACATGAAGATTAAGGGTCAACAAATTCAAGCCATGAACAGTGATAGACGTTAAATGTGAAGTCAATGATGTGTAGGTTAGAATAAGGAAACTGAATAAGGAAAAGTACTAAAATGGATGAAACCCACTGTGAAGGACATTCTCTCCCATGTGGATCTATCAGAAGCTGAAGATTTGAACCTTGATCGTGATGCAGACAGTGATCAGGAGACAGACACAGAATAAATCCTTTCCTTGATGTAGATAATGTAATGCTTATATTGTAAGATACAGTCGGGATACCCTCCAATCCTTTGACCAGTATCATGTTATAAACATGGAGGAAAATAAATATTGAATCAACTTCTTTGTGTGTTTTGCTTCATATTGTTATCAAGCAGATAAGCAACTTCATTTTACTCAGATACACAACAAATGCACTGGGGATGATGTTCAAGTTTTATTTCAAAAACCAATTGTATGTTGAGATGCGTACAGTTAATAGTGCTACATAAGTATAGTACATATTCTTTTCAAATATTCTGGAATTAGTTAAATAATACATATTCAATAAAATCAGTGTATTCAAAAACAACAATAGGCTCAGGTTTGTGTTTGTATGAGGTGTTACATTTATATCATCCGCTAAACGTTAGGTTGTACCTATAATACACAGATATGTGAGAGTTTATTAGGAACTATTCACAATCAATATATACATGAAGTTTAAAGCTGCTTATAACAAATAGTACTTAGTGGTCAAACATGACATCTGCATTGTCCATTAGTCGTTTGGTAAATGAAGTTTTTACCGGACTGTGTAGCACCGCAGATAAAAAACAGTAGATGGGATTGTTATTTGAAGAACAGGACGACTCTCTTTAGCTGTTGTCGTTGTTTTCACTGTCTGATCTCCCTCCGTGCTGTCATTATACACTAACGGTATACACTAACGTCTCCATCCTTTTATCCCATGACGATGACTGAAACACAAGGCGTAGAGTCTGTGAATATATTCCCATACGTAAGAATCATTCCGCTCATAATTTGTTAACGAAAAGGAATGTACGATATCCTTCATGGACACGTCTCTCAGTCGCAGCATTAGATAATATATGACATAGTAACCGCAGGTTAGAGACTCGTGACTCTGCAACCGATGTTCATTCCAACGAATGCGTTGGCTTCTCATTTTGATTTCTTTAACGAATTGCTCTACTTCTCTTAATGCATATGCGGGCGGGATGTCGTTCAGGCTGTCAAATATCTCGACGCTATCACAGTTTGTGTATATTGCAAACCAGTGTTGACTGGGTGAGTTCCTGTCATGTGTATTCACGATAATACATGACGGTCGTTGACTATTCATTTGACTCGTCACAGTAGTCGATAATTCATTTTTAGCGTAAATTCCCAATTCATGATTACGCAAGAGGCTGTTACAATTGACAATACAGTCTATTTGATTCGTATCCATTATACACTATGGGTTTACAATATAATGTTTCTTGATTTGTCTATGTGAAAACCGCCTCCAAATTCGGCGTAAACGATGCAGGTTATGGTCTTTGTCAACGCCGTTCGAAACTTCGCTTCTAAACGAATGCTACCCTGTTTTTGTAAGGTAAGATACGAATGTTCATTTGCGCGTCGGAGTAAGGGTTTGATGGGAAAAACGTAGAGAGGATATCCAGCTCCGAATTCATCCCTGTCGAGGAAAATAGTGTTTTGCCCGTTCACAGCCCTGTCTTCAGCGGCCAAAGTACCATTGTAGCGAAATGCGGAAATGATGTTTTGCCCCCTGTTGTGTGTTAAAATTCAATTTCATAGGTCCAACTTCTCCTGTGATTTTTTCGTTGCAGAAAAGAGCTATTTCGGACAGATCGTAATTTGCTAAATTAAATGGATGTCTTGATAAATGTCCTGCCGCCGCCTTTGAAGACACAAATGCGACGACGATTTTATTCGGGCGGACTCCTTAAAAGATATTGTCATACGTAAAGGCTACTTGTCCCGCTGGAATGGACATCATTTTCACTTCCGTTCTTCTGTAAGGATATTTCGCCGTTGTTGTAGAGAGCGTTGTGTTGTGACCCAATATGACTCCAGGATTGACTTTCATGACTTTCAATGCGATATCTTCGATTTGAATGGCCTAGTCCTGATCGGATTTCTCTGCCATGAGGGCGAAGATGGGGCTGCTACGATACATTTTCACCTGTACATCCACCTGATTTAGTATGTAGCGCTTCATATGAAACAGATCGTGTAGCAGACAGCCGGTCATGTCGAAACTCTTGCTGTTGGTGGTGATCTTAAATCTCTCAAACAAACCTTTGTTATCAGGATTGCTCACGTCCATTTCTTTCTCCGTATCCTTCACGAAGAGCCGTGTGGTCAATTTTGATTTTGCATCAACTTCATTTGTGTTTAATAAGGTTTGAATGAGAGCCTTGTAGGGAAAATGATTATTGGCAGAATTAATGAGTCTACCTTGCAACCACACATCGACTTGACTGAACATCGAATGCTTGAACAGATTGACCGGACCACAGGTCTCCGTCGAGTCAAGATGCGTTCCGTCGGCTTTAGTAATTCGACATTTCACGTAGAGCATGGATCTACATCGATCTATATATTCCAATCCGTTTTGACCGCTAATGTGAAATTCTATCAGTGCGTTACCCGATAAGGGTGAAATTGGACGACATTCTTGAATGTAGGTTCTTTCTACAGCCGTTTGCGTGGGTGGTAAACTGAAAAGATCTAGCTCTGCTGGTGGAGTTTCATTAAAAAATTTAGAATCCGTGGTGAAGGGGGACGACATGGTTTTGTTGTTGTTGTTGTTGGACATTCTTACTTGAAAATATCTCTGGAAGTTGTTTTTCTTTTCTTACTATAAAACCTCGCTGGCTTGCTTCGTATACTTCTCACCTTCCTCCCGCTGTTGCTGCTCCCTTTCTTGCCCCTTCTCCGCTGCATGCGATGTCTGACACTGACAGCTTTCTGTGTGCGACGTTGTCTTTTAATTCGCATTCCGTTTTTTATTGCGACTCGAGGAAGGGTTTCCGGATTGCGTTGTATTTCCGATTTAGCTTGATATACTGCTTGTTCGGTTAGTGCTACCAGTTTTATATGACTACCGCTGTCGGTGAACGACGGTGGTTGCGCGTTTTCAGTATCACGTGGGTTTTGTATTATAGATTGAAATGGATGTATATTTCGTATGGTAGATACTTCACAGCCTGTCTTGTCACCCTTGCCTTGCGTATATGAATTGACCTTACGTCGCGCGAGTTCTTCGTAATATTTCTGCCACAGAGACGGATTAGGAACGCAAAGCCCATTGTCATAATCTTCTGCGTCCTTCATGATCAAAGGATAACGTCTAAGATGTAGCGTCAACGAAGAAGTTTCCGTTAAAAATGCAGCCGGATTACCAAAGCTATCTGTTATATAGATATCAAATTGTTTAACTGTATCATTACCCAATCTGAGAGCTATGTCGAATGGTTCCGTTGTTCGCACTTGCCACATATTCCTAGAGCTCGAGTGCACTCGACAAGGTAGCGGTCGCCTATTTTCTCCTACGATTATAGATTCGCAAATAGAACCAAATATATACAAGAGTGCATCTTTCTTATTCCTCTTACCCGACGTCATCCGAGCGTAAAATTCTCTCAGTGAAACGGTCCAATGACCGGGTAAAGGTAATGGAAAATTGATATGCTTTGTTTTCCAGGAAATACTTGATAAAGTCGTTACTACTAACCACAATCCACTCTGCTGAGTTGCTCATTGTATATTTACTTTATCACTAAACATCATCAGTGACATCCTTCGCATTAATCCATGAATTATTTTTTTTAGGGAAACCCATCCATTTAACGTACACCTGTTTGATTTTGCTTCCTTTGTTTTTTTATAGATCTCTTTTTCAGAATTTTCTCTATTTGCCAATCAACTTGATCTGGGTTTTTGTGATATTTCTTAAACTCCTTTGCGTAAAAGCTTCCTTCGACAGGATCCGATTGCAGATCTTCTAACCAGTAGATATTGAAACCGTCTCTAATGTGTCGTTTGACTATTTTGAAGATTTCCTGCGACCATTTGTGTTTGTATTCTTTCTCAAAGGTTCGCTTCGTCAAGGAGATACGGATGAAATCACCGACTTTAAATATATATATATACGTAATGCTGTTTATTTGTTTTCTTCGGTTTTCCTTGTCGCTGATTGGTTGAAATATTATCAATACCATGGTGAGTATACTTTTCCAACCATTGTCGGGCGTTACTTCCGCTGGGCTTCTACCTTTCAATCCACTGTTGGGTCGATGGTAGTAGTTGAAAACAAGGTCCGATAAAACGTCTATATACGTATACGTATTTTTTTACGTGAAATATCGATATATCATACTCCTCAGGGTACAAATAAATCTTTTCGCATAATTAGCCTTGATATCAGATTTTTGTGTGACAAACTGTTTAATATGAAATTTCCGATATATCTTTTGAATATTGTTGTTCCAAAATTCAACTCCTTTATCCGTTCTCAGAGTAAATGGGACTTTCCTCATCGATGTGAGAATTTTGTTCATAGCTTCGGACATGGATTTGGATGATTTGTCTTTTACGGTTTTTACCCAAATAAATCGGAAGAAACAATCTATCAAGATAAGGATGAATTTTATTCCTCCATTGTACTCCGCAATATTGGTAAAATCACACAGATCAGCGTCACATTGAATATTCAAGCCACTCACTATGACATGGTTTCTTTTAAAACGTCTCTTTGGTAGTTGATGAAGGGAGTATGCATCTCGTGTTTCAAGCCATTTTATAACTTTACCTGTTTTCAGATTTGGATAGCGTTTCTTTAACGTTTTTGTGAATTTCTGAACACCCGCAAAGGCTTCCGGTTTTCTTGCGTCGGAATAATCCCTTTTGAGTGTTTCCTCCGTCAGTACTCTCGACATAGTCCACTTGTTAATAGGCGTGACGCTTCAGGAGTTTTACAATACGTCAATATCCTTCCGAGGTCCATCGATGTGTCTTCAGACTAGTGTCACGATAATCTCGACACTGGTATTTGAGGGTGAAAAGATGTGATATATTCTGTAAGACTTGTATTTGAAGAATATTTCTCCTCCATATATCTATAACTTCGTTTTCATTGAGATTGTTGCGTAGCGTTTCCTCGATAAAGGAGTACAGGTTGTCGTGGTTTCCCTTAAGACCGACCAAATGGTATTTCTTGTTCTGCCACAGGCTTGTTTTATAGGCACGAGTCAACAGTTCCTCTAGAATAAAGTCGATATAATACGATTCCATTTCATCCACAATGACATGAGATGCATCCAATTGGCTTGCTTATGAGACCGTGGTCCAAGTGGTATAATACTCGTGTCTCTGAACGACGCTGCACATACAACAGTCAACCAGGGCCAACTATGAATGTGTTTATTGTGGATGGTGAAATGACTGTGTGCACCTGCCTGCATATAGAAGGAGAATGTCTCTCAGTGGGGGACAGGTACACACACTGTCACATTTAACAACAATAACAATACAGTTTGGCCAACCATAGCAACATTACATGAATATTACAAGCACTACATCAATGCACAGTATGTGACTGTACCAAACACATGTGCCAACTATGACTTTACATATTATAATGGAAAAACTGTCATGGCCGTCGCCAACAAGCACATGGCCATTGTTAAGTTTATAAATTGACCAGATATATAAATGTTAATTTAAATTAAAGTATGTTCTAGTTGATAGTTAATAGTTGATAATTGTAATAAATGTTTAACATGTTTAATAAATTTAGTAAACCTATGCCTAAACTATGGCAAACCAATAGGGCCAATCACAGCCAAGAAGAGAATTGTTTGGCATAAGAAACCAATCAGTGGCAGGTAAGTGGCAATAAGGTGAGTCTACTTGTAGAAAAGAAGAATTGAAGTGAATTGGGATGATTCCAAATTCAGAAAAAGAAGAGGGTGAAAATTGGAAGAACCGAGGAACCAAGATGGTGACCAGTGTTAGTAAACAATCAAGACCAGACAATGACATGACATGACATGACATGACTGCTATTACAGCACCCACATGGCACTTCAGGTAATTTTAATATTTTATAAAAAGGTAGTTTGTTTTTGGTTTGTTTTATTTTATGTTTTTTAATTTTTTTTAAATAAAATAAGATATGAACTGACATATGCCCAAACTATGTACAAAATACCACACTTTCTGTTTTAGCAGAATGAAATATCACACGGCTACACACTTTCAGGAAACCCCTTTCAGGAAAGTGACGTCGTCGACACCAATACTCAAACTGGAGATACAAGTTAAACCCAAATTGTGTGATTTACAATCCACTGTTCATCTGACATCCATGCAGGTTTTCGACGAACACGCGCCAACCGTGGTGCAGGTGATGGAGTGGAAGAATCAAGAGGCAAAGACTCATCACTTGAATGACTTTGTCGACTTTCAAATGGCCCCAATGAGACATTACTAGCATTCAGGTCGAGTGCTGAAGTCTCAGGATCATGAGCACTGTCTGTAAAAGTGGACAACCTTGGTCTAGGAATAGGTCTACCATTCGTCCCAATAGGAAGAAGCAGATTTCTGTGAAGAACTTTTCTTAATTGTGATCCCTGCTTACAAACCTGAAACACTGGTAAACTTGGATTAGGCTGAGCCTCCACAACATAAAAGTCTTCCTCCCAACGATTGGTTAATTTCTGCATACCACGAACACCAACATTGCGAACTAGAACTATCTCACCAACTTTAACAGTAGCTCCGCCTGCTTTGAGGTCATATACAGTTCCTTGTTTTTCCTGAGCTTTCTCAATATTTCTCCTAGCAAGATCAAACGCAATGGAAAGCTTTCTCTGCATATCTGAAGGAAACTGAGTATGAGTCTCTGAAGATACATTGTTGGATGTAGTACCATACGCAATGTCAATAGGTAACCGAGGGTGACGTCCAAACATAAGATAATAGGGATTAAATCCAGTGGAATCATGGACAGTGCAGTTATAAGCATGAACCAAATGTGCCAAATAATCCTTCCATTTTACCTTTTCCCGACTTTCCAAAGTTCCCAGCATCCCTAGGAGCGTACGATTGAACCTTTCACAAAGACCATTCCCCATGGGGTGATAAGGAGTGGTTCTGGTCTTCTGAATACCAAGTATGCGACACAACTCCTTGATTGTCGTACTCTCATAATTCCTACCCTGATCAGAATGTAGCTTTTCAGGAACGCCGTAGTGCACAATGAGGTGATTAAAGAGAACCTTAGCCGTTGTTTTGGCCGTCTGATTCCTCGTGGGAATCGCAAGAGCATACTTGGTAAAATGATCAGTAATCACCAAAACATTCTCATACCCTCCAGAACAAGGTTCCAACGAGAGATAGTCAATGCATACTAATTCCATCAGTTGACAAGAATGAATGTTGACAAGTGGTGCACGCTTTCCTTGATTAAGAGCTTTCCTCAAAACACAATTCCTACAACTACTGACCTTCCTTTCTACATCCTGGAACATTCCTGGCCAATAAAACCTAGCACGAAGAAGAGCAATGGTACGATCTCGCCCAAGGTGACCCATGTCATCATGAAGACTAGTGACAACCTCCGTACGCTGAGATTTTGGAACTACCAACTGATCATATACCCCACCATCTGTGGAAATCTGTTTACGTTGAAGGGCACTATCTTTGACAACAAAATTATCCCACTGACGTAGGATTGTAGCTGTGTCCTTATCCATTGTCCGCAATGTCTCTTGAGAAAGACGAACACCTAACCGCACAAGTTCTAAAATAGAACGAATAGAATCGTCATCATTCTGATGTTCTTTCATACCTCGAGAAGAGTGACCCAATGATGTAGATTCACTGACAGTCAATGCATCACAAACATCTACATTCAAAGAGAGGGTTTCGACAACAGAGGTCGAGACCATATGACCTTGACAGATAGCAGTGACACTTTCAATGTCAACAATTTCCCGTGGCAACCTTGACAATGCATCAGCATCAATGTTCTTGGACCCAGGTACATATTCCATGGAAAAACTATATGTGGCTAAAGCAGCCAAACAAAGGTGTCCCACTGCATCTAGCTTAGCCTTAGTCAACACATACGTCAGCGGATTATTGTGTGTTTTGACTACAAACTGGTTTCCATAGAGATAATCATGAAACTTTTTCACCACTGCCCAATGCAATGCAAGGAACAGTGGGATAGCGCCGTTCTACTCGAGACAATCCACGACTAGCATACGCAATAACTCTATGCTCATTGTCCTGTTGTTGATAAAGAATGGCACCAAGACCACTTCCACTGGCATCAATATGCAGCTCAAAAGGCTGAGTGAAATCGGCATATGCTAAGACCGGTACGTGTGTCAAGTGATCAATCAGAGTATCAAAAGCAGCTTGTTGTTCTTCTCACCAAACAAACTGGATCAACGATTTCTTTTTCCCAGAAGTACCGGCTAGTAAATCATGCAAAGGTCTGGCAATTTTAGCATAATCCTTGACAAATTGGCGATAATACCCGGTGAAACCAAGAAAACTTCGTATCTGATCAACATTCTGGGGAACTGGCCATTGCTTAAGTACCTCAATTTTTGCAGGATCAGTACGAACACCAGTCTCTGAAATTTCATGTCCCAAGTACTTAACTGACGTCTGGAGAAACTGACACTTTGAGGGCTTTTAACTTGAGACCATGTTTTCTTAACCTTTCAAAAACTGATCTGAGTCTACTAATATGTTCTTTGAAGGTCTTACTGAAAACAATGATATCATCTAGATAGATCAAACACTGTAAAAGGTGAAGATCACCCATGCACCTCTCCATGAGACGTTGAAAAGTTGCAGGAGCAATAGTAAGGCCGAACGGCATACAGTTGAACTCATAAAAGCCTAATGGTCCAACAGTGAAGGCTGTCCGGGTTTTATGTTCCTCTGCAACCTCAACTTGCCAATAACCTGACTTCAAATCAAGACAACTAAAGTACTTAGCCCCATGCAAAGCATCAAGTGTCTCCTCTATTTGAGGCAGACTGTAAGAGTCACGAACTGTGTTACGATTCAACCGGCGATAATCCACACAAAACTTAAGTCCAGAGTCCCTCTTACGAACTAGTACTATAGGAGAAGCAAAAGGACTTGAAGAAGGACGAATGACACTAAGCACTAAGCATGTCTTTGATGTGATTTCTTACCTCTTGGTACATTGATGGAGGAATTCTTCGATGTCTTTCTCTAAAAGGTGTGGTATCAGTAAGGTCAATTCGATGTTGCACCAAATCTGTACGACCCATGTCTAAATCAGACTTGCTAAACAGATCATCAAACTCATTGATTAGAGACTTGAACTCAGCAACTTCCTCCTCTGTTTAAGTCTGACTAAGTTTCCCAAAATCAAAAAGATCTTTTGAGGTTGAAGATTGTTCATCAGGTATAGAGAGTTGATCCATAACTTCAACTTGCTCTAAGTGACAACACATGGTATGACCTGGGATAGTGACTGACCTATTCAATGGATTGGTGACCTCAATCTTAACCCTTGAAGTAGACTGACCTACTGGCACATCAACAACTCCACAAACTAAATTAAGAGAGCCTGGTAATGATGTAGAGGGAAAAGCACAATATTGCATCCCAGGTTGAGGTTTAGTCCTAACACGACATAGACCAGTAATGAGTTGATTACAACCAACTTCAACGGTGATTGACTTTGTAGACTGAACATTTTCAACCCTACCCAGAGCCTCAGATCTGTTTACAAACCACTGGCGAGCCAACGTCCAAGCCAACGTCTGACAAGAAACATCCTCGAGTGAAGAGTCAAGATTGATAGTAGCAGCCTTGACAACATTAGTACCCAACACCATAGGAACAGGAGTGTTAAACTCGGTTGGGGGAACAACCAAAATCAGAGAGGAAATAACAACTTTGTCTCCCAAAAACTCTTTTGGAATGCTAACATTTGCTTCAATGTAACCCAAATACGGCAAAGTATGTCCAGTAGCTCCACTGATTTGCAAAATGTTATTCAGCGGTTTGAGTTCACAATGAGATAAATGTTCCTCATAATAGGATTTGAGCCTGAACCTGTGTCAACCAAAACTCTACATGCATGATCTTCAATATCTACTATGGACTCATTTGTCTCACCTACTAATCCATGTGGTACATGAATGGAGCTTGTCTCTGAATCCAACGTTCGCTCCTCAACGTGGATTCTTACTTGTTTAAAGAGCACCTAGGATGACCCCGTTTTTGTCCCAACTCACCACAATCAAAACCTATAGCCTGACCGCATTGACTTCTGAGAAGGAGGTTGTACAAAAGTATTTTCAGTAGGAGCAGACCTCGAAACATTCTGTTTAGGGGAACCCGAACCTGATTGAACAAAAGGTGGCTGAACATTAACTGATGGAGGAGACGAAACACTAGCCTTCTTTCTCTCAAGCGTAGACAACCGACTATCCAGACTCTTGATACAACTAGTTAACTCCTTAAGTCGGTCTAGAATTTCAACACTACTAACCTCTTTGGAAACAAGTGGTTGTGATTCCACCTTAGCAACAGAGGGCAATTCTCCATCAACCTTTCGAACTGAAAACAGGAGATCATTAAGTCCCATTGCTGAATCATAATAGTGTCGAGTGGCTGTCTTTAGATCTTGCTGATATAGACCCATCCAAAACCAGTTACGCAAAAGTCTAGATGCTGTTTCTTTTGGACAACTTCGGTAATAAGGTTACTTAACCTGCAACTCCAACTTGCCACAGACTCGGTTGCATTCTGCTTAGCCGAATAGAAACTTTCCATCAATGCCTCACCAGTAATAACATCTCCGAAAACCAGATCTAACCGTTCTAAAGCACAATCAGGAGTAACATTCAGAGGTAATTGACTCAAAAGATCTAGTGCTGTTCCTCTGGCGGCATGGCGCATAGCATTAAGGACTGACACATCAGAGTATAATCTTTCATTTTGTAAACCTTTAATCTCCCTCCGCCATTGAGAGTATTTCACATCACCCTTCAGACCATCACCCGAAAAGGTAGACAGTTTCACACCTAAAGTGGTGTAGACAGTAAGGGTGGTCCTACCTGTCTGGTTCAGAACACTAAACTGAGAGGGATAATCATCCAAAGGAAATGGCCTAGTTTGTGTACAGGATGACACCTAGTTTGACTGTAGTGGAATATCATGTGTCTGTGTACCATGACCTACTACCCCCAACGTATCTGGAAAAACTGGAGTAGAAAATGTCTGCAGTGGAGGCCTCGGAGACTGAGGTCTAGGGAGTGAATACCTTCCCTCCGTTTCCAACTCAACCGGGTAAGGACGAGGCGGCGATCTACCAACTCCCTCAAGCAGAGTACCTACAGTAACCCGATGCTTAACACGAGCACGCATAGACGCTTCCAAACCCTGAATAAGATCCACAACCTGATCTTCCACTCCCTTGGGATGTGAAGTAGTCATATCCAATCCACCAGAAGCCATGACTAAACAAACACTACAATACAAAGTAAGCAGAAGAACTGCCGACCAAATCAACAACTTCAATTTCAAAATACAAAATCAAAGAAGCAAGTCCCTAGAGACAAAAATCTAGACAAAATTCAAGACAAAATTCAAAACCCAAGTTGTTCAAACTGAAATGTTCAGTGTGAACCCAAAATACAATTTAACCCCAACTGTACAACAAGGCAAATGTAAGTAATAGCTTACCACTTTTATATTCTTTTTTTTTTTTACTACTAAGACGATGATGAAAAGACAACACAACAACAAAAGTTAGTATTATTTTAAAGGATAGACAAAGTGGATAGCTGTAAAGGTAAAGTTAAAAAATAAAGATAAAGTACTGTAATTGCTTTATATTTTATTAAGTTTAGTTTTAACTGAATTTAAATCAATTTAATTTAATTCAATTAAATAAAAAACACTTATTTATACTAATGACCTAGTTTAAATCCTATTTCAGTTTTGTTGCACAAAATCCCGAATTTATAACTTACTTTCCATTTTAGTTAGCCTTGCCTAGTTTTATAACTATATCCACAAAGGGACTTAACTACCGTAGGGCAGTACAACCACCAAGTGTTGGAATAAAGTGATGTCACAGTGCAAGAAGAACAACCTCAACGATAAATATCAAAGGTAAACAGCTAAATACAAGCAACAAACAGTAATGGCAAGCTATTGAAAACAATTGATTAGCAAGCACATGTTTGGAACAGTTTTATAGAGAAAAAGTATCGATGTATACAAGACGCGAAGTAGCGAGCTGCGATGTTTACCGGACCCGAAGTGTCAATGTTACCGCACGCGAAGTGGCCACACAAACATTCAAACAAAATGAAGTTCAACTATATACAATTTATACAAACACACATGACAATCAACCCAAAATAAATTAACACCCAAAGAGACAATGCATTGATTATTTCATCATGCAAATCCATTTCGTCCAAGTGAGTTCCGTCATTTTGTCTATTGCACTTGAAATGTTAATGTCAAATATCACAAGTATCTCAGCGCATTAATATACTCATTTATCACAGGTCCTTGCAGAAATAATCCAGAAACAGAAGTATCAAGGACTACATCACATGTGGCAAATCACAAATACCACATTGCAGCAAGCAAAAGAAATGGCGTGTGGTATATCACAGCATGGCATGGCATGTTGACAATCACAGATGAATTCACCACCCAATGTTGGCTGTATTGGACATCGTGAAGACAAGCGTCGTCCCTGTTCGGGCGCCAAATGAGACCGTGGTCCAGGGGTATAATACTCGTGTCTCTAAACGACGCTGCACATACAACAGTCAACCAGGGCCAACTATGATTGTGGATGGTGAAATGAATGTGTGCACCTGCCTGCATATAGAAGGAGAATGTCTCTCAGTGAGGGACAGGTACACACTGTCACATTTAACAACAATAACAATACAGTTTGGCCAACCATAGCAACATTACATGAATATTACAAGCACTACATCAATGCACAGTATGTGACTGTACCAAACACATGTGCCAACTATGACTTTACATATTATAATGGAAAAACTGTCATGGCCGTCGCCAACAAGCACATGGCCATTGTTAAGTTTATAAATTGACCAGATATATAAATGTTAATTTAAATTAAAGTATGTTCTAGTTGATAGTTAATAGTTGATAATTGTAATAAATGTTTAACATGTTTAATAAATTTAGTAAACCCATGCCTAACTTATCTCCAATGAAACTGTTAGCCGTTAGCACTCTATGTATCATATACTAATTTTGCGATCTGTTTCGTTAACACGTTCAGGTGAGTGAGTGAGTGAAAGTTGAGCAATTTTGCAGCTACTGGCGGCGAGATATATCTTTTGTATTGAAATACTGTCAAACCCCGCTGTGTCGAACTTGTCGGGACCAAGGGAACAGTTCAACTTATCCGAGTGTTTGACACATCCGTCAGCATAGAAATAATGATAAATATAAGGAAATCGGCAGGGACAGATGAGTTCGACACAACCGAGAATTCGTCTCAACCGAGATCGAGACATTTTGGTTCGACTGTATATGAAGTGAGTGAGTGAATGAGTTAATATTTAACGTCACATCGGCAATATGTCAGCCATATCGTGACGAGAACAATGTATAATAAAAATCAATAAAGTTAGAAATAAGAAACCTGTTGACGCAGAACAATAAAACTACCAGTGTATCAGAGATATCCACATTTAAATCTAAACTATTTCAACTATAAATGGTAATACAATATAAAAACAGGTTATAGATTGCCAACGACTGAAGGTAGATCACCATACTAGGGACCATGAGTGAGGGAGTGAGTTAAAATTTTACATCGCATCGGCAATGTTACAGCCATATAGCGATGAAAACAAGGTAATCAATTTAAAATAACAGTCGACAAAGGACAGTAAAACTGATTAGACTAATACAGATATATATATATATATATATGTAGGGATACAAAACGGAGGATCCTCACCTTTTAACAGGTATGCATGAGTATATCTAGTATGGCCAATGCGACATCGTCGCATGATGACCTCTTCAAACCTGGACTGTAAACCCAAGTAGGTGTAACCAATATAGGGTTTTATTTCATGTAATTTATTGATACCTACTTGAGTGGACTGTATATGAAGCATGATACATGGAAAGAAATATTGGAAAGCACAAAACTCACAGGCAAAATTCACCACCACTAAATATTCATTCGCCTATCTTCACCGCATATGCTATTACATATATATCGATTCACTTGCAATTACCTGCAGTTCGTTTCGTGATTAAGAACACTACGGTTATAACGAACTCAATTTTGTTTCGTTCTCACCGTAGTTCGTTATACACATTTCGACTAAATATTCAGCAATTGGCCGGGACAAAGGGGAGAGTTCGTGAAGTCCGTCAGTTCATTACAACGTTTCCTGTATTTTGAACTGACATGTAAGACATTTCCCCCAACATTTACTCGAGTTTATCAGTTCACAAAATACCGTTTCCTTTAGGCGGTTTGTATAGATAACCATACTACCATACTATTATCATAGATAATAATAGATGAAAACATTAAACTACAATTAAAGTAACAAATCATGAACGTATGAGTGTGTGCGATGGTCTAATGGCAAACAAGAGAGTTGCGTTTAACCCCGCTTTTAGCAATATTCCAGCAATATCACGCTCTAACCACAAAGCTACCCCTCACACCCCCAATGGCAAACGAGACCAAGCTAGGATGAAAATGTAATGTCTATTCAAATCAACGAGCACTCATTTGGTTGTGATAGATCTTTACACACGATAAGCATGCGATTTTAAAACGAGATAACTAGTTGAGAGGCAAAGTATTTCGATTTGACAATTATTTTCTTAGAGTGAGTGAGTGAGTTTAGTTTTACGCTGCACTCAGTAATATTCCAGCTATATGGCGGCGGTCTGTAAATAATTGAGTCTGGACCAGACAATCCAGTGATCAACAGCATGAGCATCGATCTGCGCAATGGGGAACCGATGACATGTGTCAACCAAGTCAGCGCGCCTGACCACCCGATCCCGTTAGTCGCCTCTTATAATTACGACAGGCATGAGTAACTGAAGGCCAATTCTAACCCGGACCTTCACAGGTAAATTTTTCTGATACCATCAGCAGTACAGATAAGCATTATGACAAAGTAGGAAGAAAAGAGGAGGAAGTATTGATTGTTTTATCAGGCATTCATCATTAATACAATATTTATAATTCCAGACGGTATCTATAGTAATATCTGCAAAACATACCCTTCCAGTCAATAAATGTGTTGGTAAAGAATGTCAGAGAAGCAAAATAAAAAAAACTACACTGAGAATACAGGTACTTGTATACGAAAGTGAATTTTGCTGAAATAGTCAACATATTTGTGAAACTTACTTAAGTGGCATTTAGAAGCTTGTACAATGAAGAGAAACACTTTTTATTCTTGTTGTAGTCGATGCTGTGTAGATCCTAACACCATTAACAAGCAAATAGTGATAACGGTGTTAGGACCAACACCGAAACGTCGCATCTAGTGCAACAAAGAAGTTGTCTATTCATAAAAAGTGTTCATCTTCATATTTGTAAAAAATACCGAATTATTGGAAGGGGATACTTTGAAAATAGCTGACATGGTATTTGAATGCTGTTAAATTGTTATTGTACTTGTACAGGTTTTGTAGAAGAAAGCCCCTTGAGTAAATGTATCAGTATATGAATTCTGCATGTTTAGTGAACAAAATTACTGTGATGTCGGAAATGTAAGACAATTGTGATATAATCGTTGACGAAGGAACATTTAAGATAAGTACTGCACTATGTTTCTTCGATGGAATTGTGATATGTTGGAATAGTTAAAATATATGGAAAAGGAATGGGTATTGAAGTCTGACACCTCTTTATTCTTTAGCATGACATTTCAGAGCTGCTTCTAGGTATATCACGAAAAAGTGCATAAGAGCTAATGTATGTATGTATGTATGCTATCATGATTTGTTTACACAAGAAACGGTGGGATGAATGTGCAATGAAAACATAACAATATGATGACGAAGTCAATGTAATGTGATTAATGTGCATGGATAATCTCGTTTAACGCAAGAAATAGTTGCTTGAAGTTAAATGGATTGGAAAGATCAAAACCTCAATTAGATCAAACATTCATACAGCAACCACTGTTCAGTGCACGTGCAGCAGCGCGCAATGCAGCTGAAATGTCATACCCTCAACATCGTTAAAATCAGTTGTTTTTTTTACGGATAACGGATATTTCATTCTAACTACTTGTTCTCATCGCTGCATGTCCGCAGTATTGCGATGTAACATTGTAACTCACTCACTTACTAAATATAATTAGGGTCATCATGTTTAAAGTCACATAGCTGCATGATTAGTGTCACCGCAATGCATGTTTTATGTCATCTCTTGTAGTGTCATCTTGGTATATATATAATTTGCTGAAGCCACGTGTTTAGTTTCAAAATGATTAATACACTGTTTCACATAATTAGTGTTAGCTAAGCAATATCCCACCGTGACTCATGCTTAGTGTCACATGACTGCTATTACCAACTTAGTTTCGGCTACACATGTACCCGAATGTTTAGTTTCATGTTGATGCATGCTGAGTGTTTCAAAGTGGCATCAGCTAAATGTTTAGTATGCCCTTACTTTGTGTTGAGCGTTACCGTTATTCATGTTGAGTGTCACAAAGCTCCATGTTTAGTGTGCATAACAGTTACATGTTAAGTGTCACCGGGATGCATTGTTAGTGTCGGATGCTCAGTCATTGATGACTAGTGTAACCGACTTACATGTTTAATTTAGCAGACCTACATATTTAGTCCTGGTGTCATGCAGAAACACAATGTAGGACCTCCCGATAGCAAATCATGGACGTGATCACCACAATACATGTTTAGTGTCACCACAATACAAGTTTAGTGTCACTTAAATACATGTTTAGTGTCATCACAATACATGTTTAGTGTCATCACAATACATGTTTAGTGTCAACACCATACATGTTTAGTGTCATCACTATACATGTTACGTGTCACATGGCTACATGTTTAGTGCAACCACAATTCATGTTTAGTGTCATCAAAATAAATGTTTAGTGTCATCACAATACATGATTAGTGCTATCACAATACATGTTTAGTGTCACTAAAATACATGTTTAGTGTCATCACAATACGTGTTTAGTGTCACTAAAATACATGTTTAGTGACATCACAATACATGTTTAGTGTCATCACAATACATGTTTAGTGTCATCACAATACATGTTTAGTGTCAACACAATACATGTTTAGTGTCACATGGCTACATGTTTAGTGTCAACACAATACATGTTTAGTGTCAACACAATACATGTTCAGTGTCACATGGCTACATGTTTAGTGTCAACACAATACATGTTCAGTGTCACATGGCTACATGTTTAGTGTAACAACATGGTTACATGTTTAGTGTAACAACATGGTTGGTGTAACAATACATGCTTAGTGTCACCACAATATACATGTTTAGTGCTACATCACAATGTTTAGTGCCATCACAATACATGTTTAGTGTCACTAAAATACATGTTTAGTGTCAACACAATACATTATCAGTGTCACTTGGCTACATGTCTAGTGTAACCACAATACATGCTGAGTGTCATAACAATAGATCTTAGTGTCAGTGGTTACATGTTTAGTGTCACCACAATACATGTTTAGTGTCACTTGGCTACGTGTTTAGTGTCATCACAATACATGTTTAGTGCCATCACAATACATGTTTAGTGTCACTAAAATACATGTTTAGTGCCATCACAATACATGTTTAGTGTCACTAAAATACATGTTTAGTGCCATCACAATACATGTTTAGTGTCATCACAATACATGTTAAGGGCCATCACAATGCATGTTTAGTGTCATCACAATACATGTTTAGTGTCACGTAAATACATGTTAAGTGTCATCACAATACGTTAAGAAAATACATGTTTAGTGTCATCACAATACATGTTTAGTGTCACTAAAATACATGTTTAGTGTCACCACAATACATGTTTAGTGTCATCACAATACATGTTTAGTGTCATCACAATACATGTTTACTGTCACTAAAATACATGTTTAGTGTCATCACAATACATGTTTAGTGTCACATTGGTACATGTTTAGTGTCACCACAATACATGTTTAGTTTCAGCACAATACATGTTTAGTGTCACCACAATACATATTTAGTGTCACCACAATACATGTTTAGCGTCACCACAATACATGTTTAGTGTCACCACAATACATGTTTAGTGTCACCACAATACATGTTTAGCGTCAGCACAATACATGTTTAGTGTCACATGGCTGCATGTTGTCTAGCTAATTAGTGACTCTGTAATACATTTTACTGTCTCATAGCTACCCTATTAATGTGACTCCATGTTAATCGGCGCATATTAAATGTTACCTCAATTGTATGATGTCATCTAACTACATTTATAAATTGCCCAAAATACACGGTTTGTGTCACCGTGATACATGCAGAGTGTCACTGTCACTCTTGCGTAGTATCACATGATTGGTGTTACCAACATACATGCATAGTTTCGCCTAAAGATTCATTCATGTGGTTAGTTGCATGGCAACTGCATGCTAACGCCACATACCTATGTGAAGTGTCATGCAAAACCTCCCTCGTCAATATAGTGATTCACAACTTTTAAATTATGAAATTTCCTCATAGCAGGTTTGGCTTCAAGTTGGAAGTGTGCAGAAAATTGCAATAAAATCTGATTTGCGCAAGTCACCGACTGCCTCATGGATAGGGAACTTAAGAATTTTCCCAAGTTTAAACATCATTTTGCTGGTTTTACAATTACCTTGTTTGCAAAAGTGCCGAAATTTTAAATACATTTTTCACAAAAAGTCTCACATGTTAAATGAATTTCATCCCGGACTAGCCCCCAATTGTGTTACGGTTTACACATTACCGGGACAAAAAGTCTTGCGAGTGACCTCCAAACCAGCAAAACAGAACACAAACAAGTGTGTAATATTCAATAATATATTGACTAAACAATAAACATGATTACAATGAATGACAGTACAGATTTCCAATACAATACAATTGGTGCACAAATCGAAAGTATAAACTCACCAAAGTCTTGATATTTCTGTTAAACAGTTGCACTGTTTGAAGATTGTTGACAGCTGTTGAATGATCAATGCAGAAGAGTGGCAGGTTAGATCAATGCAGACGAGGCCTCGAGCGGTCTTGAAACGTTGATATCAACAGACAGACGAGCGTAAATCCGATGTAATCGTCCGCCGTACATCGCAACAACCAAAGCTTATATACCTGCCATTTATTTCTGGAGAAATCCAACAAATTCTACGCCACAATGCAATTATCGAACCACTTTTCAATCCTTCAGCGGAAGCATAACAAAGGGCAGGTAACTCTAATTTACTGGACAGGTGAAATTACATAGCCTATAGTTTGGCATGAAATGCATGTGGACCCGTTTTTTTTGTAAATATCTCTTCATCCAATGACCCAATCGATCTCAAACTGTGCAAGTGGATGTTTTGTCAAGCATTCTGTGTTCTGCTGTTGATTTTGTTGACAGTTACATAGACAGATTCTTTAATACAAATGCATAAAATCGGTGATTTACAATGTGATTAGGTTGTCTGACAAAACATCCACTTGCACAGTTTGAGATCGATTGGGTCATTGGATGAAGAGATATTTACAAAAAAAACGGGTCCACATGCATTTCATGCCAAACTATAGGTTCAAGATGAGAGTTCAAATCACACTCTGCGCTTTAAACATTTGTGACCCACAACAACCAAAAGCTAAGCAAATTACTGTGACAATGTAATTAACAAAAAAAACATCCTCATACATACATACATACATACATACATACATACATACATACATACATACATACATACATACATACATACATACATACATACATACATACATACATACATACATACATACATACATAGACGGAAAATAAAGACAAACAGGATGATTTATCTCCTCGCAAGAGAAAGCTTTCAATCAGTACATCTATTCAATTCATTTTTCCTGGGAATCTGAAGCAAATCCTAAAAGAGAAACAGAGGAAGACACTCGATACTCTCGTGATGCAAATGCTATTAAGGTTCCAAGACAACTAAAATATTCAGGGCGGATAAATATCCCGATCCGGCCATGGTGAACCTGCTATATTGACATTTTTATCTTTTCTATTACAGGGAGCATATACAAGAAAATGCCAAAATCTCTAAATTCGGCAAGAGAGGTTTCGCGTCAATGACTTATTGTAAAATATTCACATTTAAACAAATTGATCGCAAGAAGGACTCCATGCATAATACAAACAGATGTGAGGAACGTATATGATTGCAACGCATGTTCATTTAAGCAAAGTTTTATGGGACGTGTTCGTTAGGCGCCAGTCATGCAGTGTAATGTGCTCGTGATATTTGTTGTTTATTTCTGTCTGAAGTGGAGTGTATGTATCAAATATACACAGTACATATATGTGAGGTCGGCTTTAGGCAGGAACGCCAAATTGCTCAAGTCTAGGACAATGAGCAGGATGCAGTGTTCCATCCGTTGCACAACTCTAGTTGAATGCAAGTATTTCGAATATAGAATACAAGATAGACGTTGTAAACTGCGGATTCTAAAAGGAAAGAGTATTTCTTCCGAGTCGGCTTCGTTGACTACCATCAACTGGAAAGGTCAGTTCAATTATTATTATTAGTAGTAGTAGTTGTGGTATTTTCACATTTAACTAATCCATCCGCTGACAAGGTGTTGGTCAGTTTCATAATATTCATTGCTTAATCGACATTTCATAGGCGCTGTTTGATGTAAGTGACTGATCCTGAGCAGCAAACAGAAAGCCTTTTTTCAATATTCAGGCAAGTTGTCTTTATCCGTGTGAGGATTTGTCTTCTTATCTCACTGCATATAAACTCGGTGCATAGGTCGATGAGAGAGCCTTCCTTTGCAAAACTGACAGTAAGTGAGTGCCCACTTCATATGGCTCTTTGCTCATTCATTCACCCATTTTCTACTGTCCAGCAATACAGAACCATCAACAAAATCAACATTGATATTGAGATTGTATCTCACCATCATTGGGTCGTTTACAAAAAGTAGGAATGCCTTGTTTTCATCATGAACTTTGACATGCTTCTCAAGAGAATCATCACACAAATATATGTGTGAAAAGGGCACAATACTATTCTGTCATAAGAGCATCGACGTTAAACAAAAAACGCCCTGTAAATGATTATTGAGAAGTATGAACGATTAAGGCAAGAGCGAGGGAGGCTGGCTCTAATGTCTGACATGATTGTTTCATGTGAGAGTGTCAATACACTTAATTAATTGTCTTGTCCAATCAACATCAAACAAGGCATGTCACAGTATAGGTATATGTGTCTTTGACTTCATTATGTGATCGACCGCGTTATTTGGCAGACATATTAGTAGTCTATAACGTCACACTAGCGTGTTTTTAAAGATGCCGGCGCCCATGTGGACACTTCCTGTGCAAGATGGCAGCGCTTCCGGTAAGGGGGAGGTAACTCGGGTTCCGGTTCCGGTGTGTGCGCGCGCATCCCGATGACGTCAACTCCGGGCCAAGATGGCGAGGAAAGGAGAGGAAGGGAGGGAGGGTGGGTGGTGAGAGGACGATGGCGTGGCTAGAGAAGTGTGTGGTTCAAGAATTGTATGTAGCATTCTTTCGAGCGAGGTGGGTGGCCAGTAGATGTTTGCTTTCACGTTTACTCACTTTCTTTGGCGGTTCACTTGGCTGGTTGGTGGGAGCCGGATGTTTCTGGGTCTTGTTAGAGCAGTTCATACTCTTATGGTCCTCTTTACCACAGTGACGGCAGGGGTGTGAGCAGTCATAATTGCGATGGCCTTCGTTTTTTCTACAGTTGTAGCATGTGTTGTTATTGTGCTTGTTACTGTCGTTGGTCTTCTTGGGACATACGTAATGACGATGGCCTTGAGCACCACACTCGGTACAGGTCACCTTGGGACAGTGCAGATAACTGTGGTCATCTGTTTCGCACAGGCGACAACGGAAGGAGACGGAGGTGGAAGTGGAGGTGGAGGTGTGAGACGTCTGCATGCTTCCAGTTTCAGTCAGCAACTGATGTGGAGAGCTGGAAAACCTGAGTTTATTTATAGCTGACGTTGATGGCGGCATAGGGTGTGCGACGTCATGGGGAAAACCTTTGACGTTCTAGGGTGTGTGCGGCGTCATGGGGAAACCCAGGGGGGGGAAACCCTATGGGGAAAATGAGATCTCGCAGGATCTCGAGCGATCTCGCGAGAGTCGACGTCTGTTTCAAGATGGCGGCGACGGACAAGGGCGGACCAGCGGCGGACGGAAAAAAGGGAGAGGGAGAGTGGCGAGAGGAACGGAGGGGAGACTTAGCAGAGAAATATGTGTGTGTGTGTGTGTGTGTGTGTGTGTGGTTCAAGCATGGGTACGTCAAGTTTCTTTCGAGCGAGGTGGGTGGCCCTTAAAAAGGCCGTTGTGAAGGTATGGACTGGGAGGTGAGACCTCACTTTGTGGTGGTGATGGTTCATAGGCAGAGCAGGTCGAGGCCCCGGAAAATAAATTTCCCAGGGCAGACTGGCTGGTCACATGGCTACATGTTTAGTGTCACTACAATACATGTTTAGTGTCACCACAATACATGTTTAGTGTCACCACAATACATGTTTAGTGTCACATGGCTACATGTTTAGTGTCACATTGCCACATGTTTAGTGTCACATGGCTACATATTTAGTGCCACATTGCTACATGTTTAGTGTCATATGGCTACATGTTTAGTGTCACATTGCTACATGTTTAATTTCACATGGCTACATGTTTAATTTCACATGGCTACATATATAGTGTCACATGGCTATATGTTTAGTGTCACCGCACTACATGTTTAGTGTCACCACAATACGTTAAGTGTCACCACAATACATGTTTAGTGTCACCGCAATACATGTTTAGTGTCTCTACTATACATGTTTAGTGGTGCCACAATACATGTTTAGTGTCACATGGCTACATGTTGTCCAGCTAATTAGTGACTCTGTTATACATTTTACTGTCACATAGCTACCCTATTAATGTCACTCCATGTTAAGTGTCGCATATCAAATGTTATCTCATGGCATAGTGTCTTCTAGCTTCATTTATACATTGCCCAAAATACACACGTTTTGTGTCACCGTGATACATGCAGAGTGTCACTGTCACTCTTGCGTAGTATCACATGATTGGTGTTACCAACATATTAGGACCGCCTTAGGCTGTTGACAGGGTCGGACGTGCTTGTCAGCCGCTCCGCTGTAAGGGCCTGTGTTGGGTCTAGAATTTCATATTCAGTTCTACGTTTGGCATATATATTTGTGTATTATCATTAAGGTAAGTGATTGTAGGCTATCGAGGGTCAAATATTGGCTTATTTTGCCATATTTGTGTGTTTTGTTGGCTCGCGGTGACTTACCGCACCACGTGGCCTCGGTTTTCGCGCATTGTGTCTGCGTGAAATTTTTCATTTCGACTTGGTCTTAGGACTATTTGGGTATGGAGAGCGACACTGATGGGGATGAGGATGATAATATTCACGCTACCTCATTTGAGGAAACCTCGACAGATGCTGAATTTGCAGAGAAATACGTGTCAATGATTTCCAAACGTTCGAAACGAAAACATGAGGATGACCGAGTTGTAAGTAATACGACATCGTCATTACCATCAAATTTGTTGTCATTCTTACTTCTGTTGACCCAAGATTACGTTTGACAAACTTGAGTCCAATTGCTTTGGCTCGGGATATCCATAAAAACATTGGCGATGTGGAGTATATGAAAAAACTGGAAAAGGGAGATTTAGTGATACACTGCAGGTCTGCTGAGCAACTTAACCTTGCACTGAATGTAGCGTGTGTCTGTGACGTTCGTGTCAAGAGTTCTGTCTCTAAGAGTCTTAGTGAATCTAAGGGAGTTATTTACAATGTTGACACAGATGTAAATGAGGATGAGATAGTTGAGCAATTGAGAAGTCAAAAGGTTAAAAATGCCCAAAGACTTATGCGTGGAAAAGAAAAGGAACTTACTACTTCCATTCTTCTTACTTTCTCAACCCCACATTTGCCTGAACGTGTTAGGATGTATTATCATTCCTTTCGAGTGCGTCTGTATATCCCACCAGCTATTAGATGCTACAATTGCCAGTAATATGACCATGTTTCAACCCGATGTAAAAGTAAAAAGCCTGTATGTCCCAGGTGCAGTGGTGAGCACAAAGTAGAAAATTGTTCGGAAACAGTATCGAAGTGTTGCAATTGTGGTGGTAGCCACAGTGCTGCCTACAAGGGATGTGAGGAAATACAAGGAGGCAGTATCTGTGCAAAAGTACGAGTAGAGAGTAAACTGTCTTATGCTGAAGCAACTCGTATAGTCAAGTCCACTCCAACTCCATCTTATGCAGCTACTGTAACCGCCGCTCAGAAATCACGATCTGTGTCGGTACAAGCCTCACAAACAACAGTTGGAACCCGTCCTGTTCCTCTTGCAGCTACATCTGGGTCTAACTCTACCTGTATTTGTAAATGTCAGTCACGAGAGTCAAATTTAAGCCAGAGTGTATCAAATCCATCTGTTACAGCTCAAGTCAGCTCTCCACAGGTAGCCAATCCATTTCTTAGTACTTCTCCTCAAACCTTTTTAACGTTCTTGTTTGAGGTGATTTCAGGATGCTTTAATCCAACAACCAAAGAGGAACAGATTAATAGTCTTGTGTCGGCGGCAAAAAATACATCTTCACATCGATGTTCCTAGTGATCTGTTGACTGAGGTACATGTGGAGATGAATGATGGATAAAGCATTAGTATTCTTGACCATAATGCAATGGAATGCACGAAGTCTCGTTGCACATGGGGATAATTTAAAGCATTTTCTATCAAATAGGTCACCACTGCCAGATGTTATTTGTGTACAGGAAACTTTTCTTTGGCCAGAGAGTCATTTTAGAATTAATGGCTATTTTGGTCTACGTCAGGACAGACTAACCAGCAATCCGAATACTAAAATCCCTCGGAGAGGTGGTTGCGCTATATTTATTAAGACTGATTTGTCGTATCAGGTTCAAGAATTACCAAATACAGTGTATGAGGCTAACGCAGTAAAACTTCATTATGAGGAAGATAAAGTCATTACTATTGTTAATATTTATAATACAGGTAAGCCAAACGTAGATGAATATCTGAAATTAATTGATCCCAATGGAGGCCCATATTTTATATGTGGGGACTTCAACAGCCATAATATGTTTTGGGAAGCAACAAGACGGATTATAATGGTCGGATTCTTGAACAATTTTTAGATGAAGCAGATCTTGTCCTTTTAAACGATGGTAAAATGACCCGCATGGATCTTGGCAAATGGACTTTTCTCCCTTTAGATCTATCAATGATATCATCACACATAGCCAGTAAGTGTAACTGGGATGTATTTCAGGAAGATGCATTAGGTAGTGACCACTTTCCTGTTTTTACTGAAATTCAGGTTCGACCATATCGTGATTCTTGTGATAAAGTCCCTCGGTGGAAATTCAAGAAGGCTAATTGGGCACTTTTTTCTAGTCTGTGTACTGAACATATCACACCCGATCTTATAAATAGTGATGTTAATATGTCTAATGAAAATATCACAACACAATTAATAAGAATTGCAGAAGAGTCCATTGGAAAATCGTCTGTTAAGAAAGCGGCATTCCCGCCAAAGTCCTGGTGGAATTTCAGCTGTGAAAAAGCCAATATCGCACGAAAAAAGCATATAATAAGGTTCGCCACTCGTCATTGCCATGTGATTTGGCTGATTTTCGTAAGAAACGAGCTACGTTCCAACGTATTGTACGGAGTACAAAACGGTTGAGCTGGAGGGAATATATTTCTAATATTAATAGATTTACATCATTAACTAGTATCTGGTCCAAGGTGAAAACGATCGGTGGAAATAATATTCGTTCACCTATACCGGTAATGGGAGAAGCTGGAGAACTCGTATAAAAAAGTCAGAAAGTAAATGCTCTTGTTAAACAATTTAAATCTGTTAGCAGTTCTGAAAATTATTGTCATGAATTCAGAGAATATAAACAAGTTTTTGAAACAAATTTTATTCCTGAAATGTCTTCTGCCATGTTGGAAAGTAGCTTGGAAATCAATACAGCTATCACTCATGATGAACTTAAGGCAGCCATATCAAGAACACATAATTCGGCACCAGGCGCGGATGAGTTGTGTTATGAAATGTTTAAGCATATGCCAGATTCTTCTCTAGCTGTTATTCGGGAACTATTGAACTTAAGTTGGTGTTCTGGATCCTTGCCTACGACATGGAGACATGCAATAATAGTTCCAGTGCCCAAACCAGGAAAAGATCCATCGCTTCCTGCATCATATAGACCGATTGCTCTCACTTCTAATTTATGTAAAATCATGGAGAGAATAGTTACTACCCGCCTGAACTATTATCTTGAACGAAATGAGCTTCTTACTCACATCCAGTCAGGATTCAGAAAGGGGCGTTCATGTATAGATCAGCATGTTCGTCTGGAAACGTCATAAAAAAGCTTTATGCAACCAGGAATACATGTTGTGTGTATTCCTTGATATCGAAAAGGCTTATGACATGATTTGGAGAAATGGTTTGCTTTTCAAATTGTGTAAACTTGGAATTGGAGGCAACATGTTCAAGTGGATATGTTCATTTTTTGTCCGAAAGAACCATTCAAGTTCGCATATGTCAAGAACTGTCAGGCGTGCATATGACTGAAAATGGTACCCCACAAGGAAGTGTAATAAGTCCAGTTTTATTTAATATTATGATCAATGACATTTTCGAGGACCTGCCTCTAAACATAAATGCAGCACAGTTTGCTGATGACGGATCGTTTTGGAGACGCTTTGGTAATTTTCAGTTTGTCATAGAATCTATACAAAACTGCTTAAGTAAAGTCAGTACATGGTGTTCAAAATGGGGGTTTAAGATTTCAAAATCAAAATCAGTGGCAATGATGATCAAAAGACGTAAGATCCCTCATGATATCAGTTTATCTCTTGGACATCATAAACTGGAAATGGTGTCAGTGTTCAAATTTCTTGGTGTGTATTTTGATCAAAGATTAACATGGTCTCATCACATCACACATTTGTATAACACATGTAACAAGATCATCAATCTATTAAAGTGTATTTCAAAAACAAAGTGGGGCGCTGATAAGTCAACTATGTTATTGCTGTACAAGGCCCTTATCTTGTCCAGACTTGACTATGGTTGTCAGGTGCATATGTCGGCGGCTAAATGTCACCTTAATAAGATTGATAGAATTCAGTCTAAAGCTTTGAGAATATGCACTGGTGCCTATTGTACAACTCCAACCTCAGCTCTTCAAGTTGAGTGTTCAGAAATGCCCCTTCACCTTCGAAGACAACAGGTATCTTTGAAATATTTCTTGAAAATGAAAACCAAGAACAAACACCACGCAGTCACTGAGATTGTTAATGACTGTGTGGAATATGTCATGTGTGACTGGACTCATGGCATATTACCCTTTGGCTTGAATATTCAGAGATTAGCTGATCAACATGGTATCTACAACTGTAACCCAGTTGATCCTTCTGCTCCGCCTGTCACACCTCCGTGGGTTCTGCTGAAGCCTGGATTGAATTCGGAACTCAATTTAATCGTGAATAAGAGAATGGACCAAAACATAATAAAAGTGATAACTCAAGACTTTCTGTCTGAAAATTATTCTAATTTCACACATATACACACTGATGCATCGAAAGAACCATCCAATAATCGTACTGCTGGGGCTTTTGGATACCCAATTTATCGGTCGCTAAGGTGTTCAGATTCCCCTGATTATCTTTCTGTTTTTGCAGCTGAACTTTTGTCCATTTTGCAAGCATTGAGATGGGTAGATGAACATGACCATGAAGCAATTATCTTTACAGATTCTATGGCAGCAATCAAAGCTATAGAAGCTGGTGCAAATGGATCTAGAGATGACATTGTGCATGAGATATTAAAGTTGGATACATCGTTAAACATGAAGTATATTGCATGCGACATTGTGTGGGTCCCAGCACATGTTGGAATACATGGGAATGAGATTGCAGATAATTTGGCCAAATCCGGGTTACAGTTTCCTGAAGTTGATTTATTTAAATTTCAACCAATCCCTAAAGATTATGAAAATGTTTTATCGAAATCTGTTACAAGGAGTTGGCAACAGTTGTGGGATACAGGTACTACCGGCCGACATATGTACAAACTTAGACCATCACTAAAATCTGGTCATAAAATTCGTCGTCGTAAAAGGCGTGATGAGGTTATTCTTTCACGTCTAAGACTTGGACACTGTGGGCTAAATGCCTACAGGAGTATTATAGATAAGACGGTCTCTTCTAAATGTGGCCATTGCAATTTGGAGACGCCTGTAAACATCGAACATTATCTAATTACATGCCCTGGGCATAACAACATAAGACAAAATCTCAGAAGTGCTGTACTTGAGGTTGATGATGTATTCTCATTAGAAACAGTTTTGGGCCCCAATATCATGTATGGGTCTGTGCAACGGGCAGTTTTAGATTTTGTCTCGTCATCTGGAAAATATGATGTAATCTAGACAGGCTCTCGAATGGCTTAGACAGATTTAGTTCTGTGGTATTAAATCATTTTAACACTCTGTCATCTGAACCTACTGCTTTTTTATTGAATGAGTATTTCATGTTTCAGAAATGGAAGTGATTACTTAAGGTTTTTAATCCGTAACACGAAGCAGAGGTTATTCCATATATGTATACATCTATCCAAATTAATAATGTTGTCGTTTCTTTTATCTTAGCTAAACGATTCCTTTTGGCGATGAAATTACATATGATTGTTTATTAAATCAAGTCAATGTGTTGGGCGCAAATAGGCCTCTTATTGGCCCACGTCGCCCTAAAACTATAAAACCAACCAACCAACAGGTGAAATTACATAGCCTAGGTTCAAGATGTGAGTTCAAATCACACTCAGCGCTTTAAACATTTGTGACCCACAACAACCAAAAGCTAAGCAAATAACTGTGACAATGTAATTAACAAAAAAACACATCCTCATACATACATACATACATACATACATACATACATACATACATACATACATACATACATACATACATACATACATACATACATACATACATACATACATACATACATACATACATACATACATACATACATACATACATACATACATACATACATACATAACATACATACATACATACATACATACATACATACATACATACATACATACATACATACATACATACATACATACATACATACATAGAAGGAAAATAAAGACAAACAGGATGAGTTATCTCCTCGCAAGAGAAAGCTTTCAATCAGTACATCTATTGAATTAACTTTTCCTGGGAATCTGAAGCAAAACCTAAAAGAGATACAGAGGAAGACACTCGATACTCTCGTGATGCAAATGTCGTTGTTACAAAATGCTATTTAGGTTCCAAGACAACTAAAATATTCAGGGCGGACAAATATCACGATCTGGCCATGGTGAACCTGATCTTACACTCGTTTATCGGTATATACCACAGATAACTTGTTTGAGTGGCATTTTAGAAGTTGAGACGTACAATATAGAACAAGTTTTATGGATAATAACTTCTTTATTTCGTGAGTGCACTCACGAAATAAAATTGGATGACGACTATAATACTACTGGGAACTCAATTATTAAAATTGATATAACTGCTATACTGAACAGCAAAAGAAACGCAAGTTTCGAGAAAATGAATAACATCTCATGAAGGTAAGCGTTCAGGTTTATGGAACGTCCATGGTAAAGTGACGTAATGATCCCAGATGAGATGATGTCATGCAATTTGACGTCCATACGAACCATTCGCACAAACACACCAACAGTGCAGCAAAACCATCATTGTAGCACGTGCATCGACGGTTATGGATGAAACGCATTCATTTCACTCTGAGGTTTCCTTCATAAAGGTTTATGTCAAAAAAACAGTTAAGTATTGACGCTAGGAGGTGTACACTCATGGGCAAGATCGTTTCTTCCGGGTCACTCATCTAAGGAACCGAACTCAAGCAGCAACAGTAACTGCAGCCTTAGTTCTTGGGTCAAGGGGAGCAGCGCCAAGCGATATGTTTAGGCGTCTGGAATCCACTGCATAAGGCCATATGTGGTGCCAATTTTGGCACGTCAACAACGCCAGCGACATTCGCAACCCTCACACAGCAAGGATGTCGATGGATTATCTGGCTCAGAACAACATTAACGTCTCTTTCCCCGGATATGGCTCCCATTGAAAATTCTGGGACAAAATTGGACGGAAGATTGCAGCAGGTAGACAGCCACTCACACTTGCACAATTGGAATAGAGATTGGTGTTTGAGCGGAACCAGTTGCCTCAGGCATTCTTTCTAGTGAACTCTATGAGGCCACGTTGCACGGATTGTGTGCAAGCTCAAGGGGGCTATACGCGCTACTAATGAGACTGTCACTTTTCGCATTCAGGGGTATCTCCATTTGATGGACTTTGATTAATTTGAACTTATTGCAATTCAATGTCAACAGCAACTTTCTATAGAATAAATGATTAAACATAATGTTGCTTGTCTTCTATTCAAAAACTTGACAAAATGGCAGACTTACGTCTCTTTTGCTCTTCAGTATATATTGACATTTTTATCTTTTCTTTTACAGGAAGCACATACAAGAAAATGCCCCAATCTCTAAATTGGGCAAGAGAGGTTTCGCGTTAATGACGTATTGTAAAATATTCATATTTAAACAAATTGATCGCGAGAAGGACTCCATGCATAATACAAATTAAATGTAGGTGTGAGGAACGTATATGATTGCAACGCATGTTTATTTAAGCAAAGTTTTATGGGACGTGTTAGGCGCCAGTCATGCAGTGTAATGTGCTCGTGATATTTGTTGTTTATTTCTGTCTGAAGTGGAGTGTATGTATCAAATATACAACATACATATCTGTGAGGTCGGCTTTAGGCAGGAACGCCAAATCGCTCAAGTCTAGGACAATGAGCAGGATGCAGTGTGCCATCCGTTGCACATCTCTAGTTGAATGCAAGTATTTCGAATATAGAATACAAGATAGATGTCGTAAACTGCGGATTCTAAAAGGAAAGAGTATTCCTTCCGAAACGGCCTTGTTGACTACCATCAACTGTTAAGGTCGGTTCAATTATTATTATTATTATCATTATTATGTTTTACAGATTAAAGGTAGTATGCAACAGAGAGGGTTTGGGTGATCCTGGCACAGTCAGGCTGGTAAGGCTCATCATCAGCTCAGGGCCCTTGCCCCCTCTACACGCAGCCCAGACAGCGAATGGGACTTCTCCGAGGAAACGCTGCCTAGTCGAATCCACCAAGAACTTTCCGGAGAATATGAAGGCTCCCAAACACTGCAGCCTTCTGCATTACCCAGAGTGTCAGAAGGGCTGTACTCCCGGTGGAGAATCCGGGCACTCTCCTGATCTGCGCCAAGAGATCAGGAGGTACCAAACCAAGGGCACTGAGAACAATGGGGAGCTTGGCGACAGTGTACTTGGAATGAGACATTTCAAAGGCGAGGTCTGCATATTTATCATGCTTTTCCTGAATCTTGCCAATCACATTGGTGTCAAAAGGGACAGAAAATTCTATGATATAAATAAATTCATTGGCTTTATCAAAAAGGACAAGATCAGGTTTGTTGGCTGGAATTCTTCTGAGGCTGTATATGGGTCTATTCCAGAGAAGTTTGAAAGCATCATTTTCCATGACGCCCTGGACATGTTCAGGGTCGTACCATGGATGGACTTCGGAGTCAAAGCCACAGGCATGTCGGAGACGGTAGTAAAAGCAACGAGCCATGCCATCATGTCGTTTAAGATATGCTGTTTGTGCCAAGGAAGGGCATCCACTGACAAGGTGTTGGACAGTCTCCGTGAATTCATTGCAAAGTCGACATTTCATATTGATATTTTCTTTAAGAATCACATTTAGGCGATTGCGAGTGGGAAGTGACTGGTCCAGAGCAGCAAAAAGGAAGCCCTCAGTTTCACATTTAAGACCAGCCGACTTCATCCAGGCGAAAGAGTCGGTGGGATTGCTATTCTGTTCAACACACTGCATGTACACATGATGCAATGGCTTCTCAGAAAGCTTCTCCACAAAGGACCGACTGTGGGCAGACTTGGTGAAGGACTTCACCTGGTTTACTCCCATCACTGTACCGTCCAGCAGTACATCGCCATCAACAAAATCAACCTCAAATCTCAGATTCTGTCCAACAACCTTGGCACGCTTAAAATAGCTGTAGAATTCCTTGCTTTCATCATGATTCTTATTATCATTATTAGTTGTGGTATTTTTACATTTAACTAATCCATCTGCTGACAAGGTGTTGGTCGTTTCATAATATTCATTGCATAATCGACATTTCATAGGCGCTGTTTGATGTAAGTGACTGATACTGAGCAGCAAACAGAAAGCCTTTTTTCAATATTCAGGCAAGTTGTCTTTATCCGCGTGAAGGATTCGTCTTCTTATCTCACTGCATATAACTCAGTGAATAGGTCGATGAGATAGCCTTCCTTTGCAAAACTAACAGTAAGTGAGTGCCCACTTCATATGGCTCTTTGCTCATTCATTCACCTATTTTCTACTGTCCAGCAATACAGAACCATCAACAAAAAACAACATTGATATTGAGATTGTATCTCACCATCATTGGGTCGTTTACGAAAAGTAGGAATGCCTTGTTTGCATCATGAACATTGTCATGCTTCTCATGAGAATCATCACACAAATATATGTGTGAAAAGGGCACAATACTATTCTGTCATAAGAGCATCGACGTTAAACAAACAACACCCTGTAAATGATTATTGAGAAGTATGAACGATTAAGGCAAGAGCGAGGGAGGCTGGCTCTAATGTCTGACATGATTGTTTCGTGTGAGAGTGTCAATACACTTAATTAATTTTCTTGTCCAATCAACATCATAACAAAGCATGTCATAGTATAGGTACATGTGTCTTTGACTTCATTATGTGATCGACCGCGTTATTTGGCAGACATATTAGTAGTCTATAACGTCACACTAGCGTGTTTTTCGAGATGGCGGCGCCCATGTGGACACTTCCTGTCCAATATGGCGGCACTTCCGGTACGGGGGAGGTAACTCGGGTTCCGGTTCCGGTGTGTGCGTGCGCATCGCGAAGACGTCACGTCCGGTTCCGGTGTGCGCACCTCCGGGCCAAGATGCCGAGGAAAGGAGAGGGAGGAAAGGAAGGGAGGGAGGGAGGGTGGTGAGAGGACGATGGCATGGCTAGACTGACTGACTGACTGAGTTTGGTTTTACGTCGCAATATTTTAGCAATATTCCAGCAACGTCACGGCGGGGGACACCAGAAATGGGCTTCACACATAGTACCCATGTGGGGATGCGAACCCGGGTCTTCGGCGTGACGAGCCAACGCTTTAACCACTGGGCTACCCCATCGCCCCGGCATGGCTAGAGAAGTGTGTGGTTCAAGCATTGGATGTAGCAGTCTTTCGAGCGAGGTGGGTGGCCCTGAAAAGGGCCGTTGGTATGGGTGGGTGAGACATCACCGAGGCATCTATTGTGGTGATGGTGGTGCACTGGAGGCAGTGCTGCTGGAATCGTTCATGGGTTCAACAAAGTCCAACACACGTTGAAGTAAAGTGTGCATGGTGTCTATGCGATCATGAACGAGGAGGACCCTATCATTGAGTAGAGCCAGTTTACTCACTTTCTTTGGTGGTTCACTTGGCTGGTTGGTGGGAGCCGGATGTTTCTGGGTCTTATTAGAGCAGTTCATACTCTTATGGTCCTCTTTACCACAGTGACGGCAGGGGTGTGAGCAGTCGTAACTGCGATGGCCTTCGTTTTTTCCACAGTTGTAGCATGTTTTGTTATCGTGCTTGTTACTGTCGTTGGTCTTCTTGGGACATACGTAATGACGATGGCCTTGAGCACCACACTCGGTACAGGTCACCTTGGGACAGTGCAGATAACTGTGGTCATCTGTTTCGCACAGGCGACAACGGAAGGAGACGGAGGCGGAGGTGGAGGTGGAGGCGTGAGACGTCTGCATGCTTCCAGTTTCAGTCAGCAACTGATGTGGAGAGCTGGAAAACCTGAGTTTTTTATAGCTGACGTTGATGACGTCATAGGGTGTGCGACCCCATGGGAAAAACCCATGACATTCTAAGGTGTGTGCGACGTCATGGGGAAAACCCATGGGAAAAACCCATGACGTTCTATGGTGTGTGCAGCGTCATGGGAAAAACCCAGGGGGGAAACCGTATGGGGAAAATGAGATCTCGCGGGATCTCTAGAGTCGACGTCTGTTTCAAGATGGCGGCGACAGACGATGACGGACCAGCGGCGGACGGAAAAAAGGGAGAGTGGCGAGAGGGGAGACTTAGCAGAGAAGTGTGTATGTGTGTGTGTGTGTGTGTGTGTGTGTGTGTGTGTGTGTGTGTGTGTGTGTGTGTGTGTGTGCGTGCGTGCGTGTGTGCGGCCCTTAAAAGGGCCGTTGTGATGGTATGAACGGGGAGGTGAGACCTCACTTTATGGTGGTGATGATACATAGACAGAGCAGGTCGAGGCCCCGGAAAATATATTTCCAAGGGCAGACTTCGTCGTGGTAATGGTTAGCCCCTTTGCGGACGCCACCCACGGAATAGGTACACACATAGTACGGTGCACTTGGGGCGACATGGAAATGGTTGGACGGCAAGGCATTCCAACACGTTTGGCATATAATGAGCTTCCAATTGGGTGGTAGACATTGCCATACCAGTTGCGGCGGTTGTACTGCCGTGGATGGTGGGGCTGCCATGGGTGGTGGGGCTATCGTTGTTGCTGATGTAGATTCTCCCTTTGTTGGTGGTGGTGAGACTGCCTCTTTCATCCTGATTTTGATCTTCTCCTTTTCTTCAGGGTAGGACTACAGCGAAGGCAAATATCTCTTTAACAATTTTTCTGAAAGACTTTCAACTTCATGTCACATCGAGATAACGCTCCCTTCCCCCATCCTAGTGTTTATATATCAGCGATCAAGTATCGTCGATGACGTGGGATCACTGCAATACAATGTTTAGTGTCACAACAATACGTTTAGTGTCACCACAATACATGTTTGGCATCACCACAATACATGTTTAGTGTCACCACAATACATGTTTAGTGTCACCACAATACATGTTTAGTGTCACATGGCTACATGTTTAGCGTCACCACAATACATGTTTAGTGTCACCACAATACATATTTAGTGTCACCACAATACATATTTAGTGTCATCACAATACATCTTTAGCGTCATCACAAGACATGTTTAGTGTCACCACAATACATGTTTAGTGTCACCACAATACATGTTTAGTGTCAAATGGCTACACGTTTAGTGTCACATGGCTACATGTTTAGTGTCACCACAATACATATTTAGTGTCACCACAATACATGTTTAGTGTCACCACAATACATATTTAGTGTCACCACAATACATGTTTAGTGTCACCACAATACATGTTTAGTCACATAGCTACCCTATTAATGTCACTCAATGTTAAGTGTCGCATATCAAATGTTTAGTGTCACCACAATATGTTTAGTGTCACCACAATACATGTTTAGTGTCACCACAATACATGTTTAGTCACATAGCTACCCTATAAATGTCACTCAATGTTAAGTGTCGCATATCAAATGTTACCTCATGGCATAGTGTCATCTAGCTACATTTATAAATTGCCCAAAATACACGGTTTGTGTCACCGTGATACATGCAGAGTGTCACTGTCACTCTTGCGTAGTATCACATGATTGGTGTTACCAACATACATGCATAGTTTCGCCTAAAGATTTATTCATGTGGTTAGTTGCATGGCAACTGCATGCTAACGCCACATACCTATGTGAAGTGTCATGCAAAACCTCCCTCGTCAATATAGTGATTCACAACTTTTAAATTATGAAATTTCCTCATAGCAGGTTTGGCTTCAAGTTGGAAGTGTGCAGAAAATTGCAATAAAATCTGATTTGCGCAAGTCACCGACTGCCTCATGGATAGGGAACTTAAGAATTTTCCCAAGTTTAAACATCATTTTGCTGGTTTTACAATTACCTTGTTTGCAAAAGTGCCGAAATTTTAAATACATTTTTCACAAAAGTCTCACATGTTAAATGAATTTCATCCCGGACTAGCCCCCAATTGTGTTACGGTTTACACATTACCGGGACAAAAAGTCTTGCGAGTGACCTCCAAACCAGCAAAACAGAACACAAACAAGTGTGTAATATTCAATAATATATTGACTAAACAATAAACATGATTACAATGAATGACAGTACAGATTTCCAATACAATACAATTGGTGCACAAATCGAAAGTATAAACTCACCAAAGTCTTGATATTTCTGGTAAACAGTCGTACTGATTGAAGATTGTTGACAGCTGTTGAATGATCAATGTAGAAGAGTGGCAGGTTAGATCAATGCAGACGAGGCCTCGAACGGTCTTGAAACGTTGATGTCAGCAGACAGACGAGCGTAAATCCGATGTAATCGTCCGCCGTACATCGCAACAACCAAAGCTTATATACCTGTCATTTAGTTCTGGAGAAATCCAACAAATTCTACGCCACAATGCAATGATCGAATCACTTTTCAGTCCTTCACCGGAAGCATAACAAAAGGCAGGTAACTCTAATTTACTGGGCAGGTGAAATTACATAGCCTAGGTTCAAGATGAGAGTTCAAATCACACTCAGCGCTTTAAACATTCGTGATCCACAACAACCAAAAGCTAAGAAAATTAATATGACAATGAAATTAACAAAAAAAACACATCCTCATACACACACACGCGCACACGCACACACACACACACATAGTATGACCAGAAATTATTGAGAATTTTAGGAATATGTTTAATTGGATTTCTAGTATAAACAACCTTGACCAGCTATCAAGTGCTTGGTTTCATTCAAGAGAGACAACTCCGTTAATCCTTTTTCATTAGTTTGTGAAGAGTTATCCCCCTTTGTTTACTTGCTTGCAGACGACATTTTCAGTGATCCTCAGTATGGATGATTTAGAGAAGAGGAAGTTGATTTTAGAGTATTATAACAAGGACATCAGATCATCTAAAGTGATTTCAAGTAGAACAGGCATCCCTTTGTCCAATGTTTATCGTGTTTTGAGAAATATTGCAAATGGATATGGCATTGAGCACCAGGGAGGCTCAGGTAGGCCCAGAAAATTGACTGTCGGTGACAGGAGGCGGCTTGGTATTCTTGTTTCTAAAAACAAACGAAGGAGTTTAGAAAACTTAAGGCTGGATACGATTGATAGAGGAACTGTGGCTGTCTGTAAGGAGACAATTAGAACTGAGCTGCATGCAATGGGTTGGCAGAAAAGTCGAGGTTTTCCATCACCGATCATGAAACCTGAACAAAAGGAGCGAAGGTTGAACTGGTGCTTACAGCATAGAAATTTTATCTTGGACAATGTGATTTTCTCAGATGAAAGTTCTGTGTGGCTGTTTCCTAATACACTGAAATTCTGGACCAAACAAACTGAATAAACTTTGTATCAGCGCCCAAAGGACAGTCCGAAATTTAACATGTGGGATGGCATATCTGTGTTAGGGGCAATGCCCCTCTGTGTATTTGAAGGGAATATGAACAGTGAGCGGTGTACAGATATTCTCGAGGTACATTTACTTCCATCTGCTCACGTGTTGTATGGAAATATTTGGATTTTCCAGCAGGACAACGACCCAAAACATCCTTCAAAACATTCACAGGCCTGGTTTCGGACCCAAAATATGACATTATTAGTTTGGCCAAGCTATAGCCCTGACCTAAATCCAATAGAAAATGTTTTGGGACTTATGAAGGAAAGTGTCAATAAGAAAAATCTGACAAATATTGCTGAAATGAAAGAAGAGGTGGTCCGATATTGGGACAGCATGGACCACGCCTTTCTAACTTCTTTGATCAGTAGTGTGCCCCGCCGCATTGAAGCCTGCATTGCAGCCTATGGTGACTTGACAAAATACTAAGTGTTCACCTGTCTTTGAATCTGGAGTTATGTTCTGCTAATATTCACATTTAATACGTGAGTAATGAGTGATTTTTAAAAAAAAATTACAATCTTAAATTCTCAATAATTTATGGTTGTACTGTACATACATACATACATAGGCACCCGTGAAGAGCCACCTCCTCGTGATGGGTGCTGGGTAATGCTAAGCGCTCTTCAACCCCCCCGTTGTGGACCCCGGGGTATATTTGGTCAACCGGCTGGTCACGCCAAGCCCTGTGCTACATCTATGTACTATTGCAGAATTTTTTTGAGAATTATTCCATGGTATTTTTAAGTCTTGGCGAATGTTTTAACACAAAATTTCAAATATACAATTTCATGTATGCTTTTTGCCTAGAGTCGTTTGCCCAGAAGGCGGTGGCTCATGCGCCAATCTGGTGGAATCATTAATCTTTTAATTTTTCTGCTGGAGTATATCATCCGGGTATCCTTGGTGCTGCAAGTCGGAGTTCCGCTTGTTTCTTGCATTGTCCTTGTGATACTCCGTGGTGGGTGGGGAGCTCGGATGACGAACCTTGAACAATTAACCATGGCTTACGAAACCCCTTAAAAAAAAAAAACGTCCACTAGACACTGATCCAGTTCACAATGATCAAAACTGTCCACGTCCATTGAATACTGGCCACGATTTCTTGTTATTGAAACTGTTGATAAGACTCCATTGAAGTTAAAACCCTTTTGTCATATCTAAGGGTATACGGGGCATTGCTGGTGATGTCAAGAATATTAAACGTTTACGTTCCAGGCACCCATGAAGGGCCACCTCCTCGTGGTGGGTGCTGGGTAACGCTAAGTGCCCTTCAACCCCCGTTGTGGACCCGGGGGGATATTAGGTCCACCAACCCGTTTGCCGTGGGTTGCGCCCCTGTGTCGGTGGAGGACGGGATTCTGGTGGTTGAGGGCAAGGGCTCCAGGAACAGTGTTCCTTTGCCCAATACACCACTTCGACCCTTACTTCACCTAGACGGGTGGTAGAATGGGCCCGGTTCTACCAATCGGCTGGTCATGTCGAGCCCTGTGCATTCAATTATATCTGCACAAAATTTATATTCTGTACTACATTTTTTGCCTTTAGGTCTTGACGCATTTTTGTGTATAAAACATCACTTGATTTTGAATTATGTACCATTTAAATTGCCTAGAGTCTTATGCCCAGAAGGCGATGGCTCATGGGCCAATCTGGTAGATTGATTACTTGTTTAATCTTTCTGCTTGAGTATATCATCCCAGTATCCTTGGTGCTGCAAGTTGGAGATCCACTTGTATATAGCATCGTCTTTGATGACACTCCGTGGTGGGTGGGGAGCTGGGATGACGAAACAATATACCAACAATCATGGATTACCAAACCCCAAACAAAAAAACCAAACGTCCACTGGAAAATGATGATCAGCAACGTCCCTCTATACTCATTGATTACTGGCCTCGGTTTTTGGTTCTAGAGACTCTTGACAAGACTCCGTTGAAATTAAATCCATTTGCTATTTCAAAAGGTGTCTCTGGCATTGCAGGTGAGGTAAAAAAACATCAAACGCTTGCGCTCAGGATCGCTACTAATTGAATGTAGCAGAAAACTACAAGCTACTAACCTGTTATCAACTGATATGTTTATCGGAGTCCCGGTGTTAGTTTCTGCTCACAGAACGCTGAATTCTAGCAAAGGTATTGTTCGAGACCGTGATCATCTTCTAGCAGACATGACTGAGCTCGATATTGTATCCGAGATGAAAGATCAAGGAGTATCTTTCGTCAAACGTTTTACAACTCGGAAAAATAATGAGACTGTACAAACCAATACCTATCTGTTTTCATTTTCAGCTCCAAATCCTCCTAAGTCAATCAAAGCAGGTTACTGCAATCTGAATGTTGACCTATATATTCCTAATCCTCTGCGCTGCTTCAAGTGTCAAAAGTACGGACATGGTGTTAATACTTGCACATTGTCTGTTACATGTGCTCACTGTGCTGAGAATACACATGTAACAGAAGATTGTGACAGTAATTACAAAAAATGTGCAAACTGTTCTGGAAGTCATTCATCCTTTTCTAAAGAATGTCCAATTTGGAAAAGGCAAATGGAAGTTAATAAAATCAAATTTTCCCAGAATATCAGTTTTGCTGAAGCAAAAAAGATTGTCCTATCTACTGAACACACGGAAACGTACGCTTCCGTCACCAAAACACCTGAAACGTCCTCAAAACGATCATCTTCACCAATAATGACTGCGTCAAGTTCCTGTCAGACTGACCTGACATGGGTGAATACAGATATTCCCAAGTCTATCTCCCCTGAACAGTCTACTCAGACAGATACAATAGTTTCTACGGAACAAATCGTATCTCCTACAACCATCACTCCTTCTCAGTCTGATAGAAATGAAAAACAAACTGCCAAATCGAAATTCAAGACCAGAACAGAAAAGTCCAAATCAAATCGAACACCTAAAGGGTCAGAAAATAAAATAAAATTGTTTAACAAGTTTGGATCACTGGAGGAAATGGATGTATCTGATCACACCCATCCAAGGGCACATAGCATGTCGCCCTCAAAGACAGTGCGGGGTAGATCCCCAATCAACCCTCCTAAACGATAGTCCATTCCAAAACTATAGTACAGTGGAACTGTAGAGGATTAAGGTCCAATTTTAATGAGTTACAGCTATTAATCCAAGATTTTGCACCATCAGCTTTCTGTCTGCAGGAAACTTATCTGAAGCAGACAGATATTTTTAATTTACGTCAGTTCGTTGCATATAATTCTTTTTCACCTCCGGGTGACAGGGCCACTGGAGGGTCTTCGATACTTGTTAAGCAGGATGTTATCCATAGTCCTGTAACACTCTCAAGTAATCTCCAAGCCGTTGCAGTGAGACTTACTCTTCATGTTACCTTTACACTATGCTCTCTGTATATTCCCCCTTCTTCAACACTCCAGCAGTCTGATCTTCAAGCTCTCTATGACCAACTTCCTAAACCTTGTCTTATAATGGGTGATCTCAATGGCCATAACCCGATCTGGGGTGGTACAAACACTAACCCAAAAGGTAAAGTACTGGAAGATTTTATATCCAATAATGATTTGTGTATATACAATGACGATTCAAGCACTTACCTTCATCCTGCAACCGGCACCTACTCTTCTCTAGATTTGTCTCTTGCAGACTCTAACCTCCTCAATGAATTTGATTGGTCAGTCCACAATGACCTCTGTGGAAGTGACCACTTTCCAACTATCCTATCAGCAATTTATCCATCTGATTCTACATCTTATACAAGATGGCAATTTTCCAAGGCAGACTGGTCCTTATTTCAAACGTTATGCACATCTAAACTAAGACCCGAATATTTCAGTGATATTACTGATCCTATTGAGGTTTATTCTGACGTTTTAAATGAAATAGCTGATGAATGTATACCAAAGTCCTCTACAACTCCACATGTACGGAAACCATGGTTTAATACAGATTGTAGGCAAGCCAGAAAAGCGAGGAAAAAGGCAGAGAACTATTTCCGCCATCACCCAACTGTCCATAACTTAAATAAATTTAAAATATTTCTCAATGCGAAGGCACGTCGTACCTTCAAACAAAACAAACGACAATCTTGGAGGAACTATGTCTCCAAAATTAATTCACGTACGCCAATGTCCAGAGTATGGAACATGGTTCAAAGAATTAAAGGCAAAGGTTCAAAGTCTGCTGTTCATCATCTTAAAGATGGTGACAATTTAATTACTGACAAATCTAAAATTGCAGATAAAATTGGCGAAACTCTTGCCAAAAATTCTTCATCGGCAAATTATGTCCCCGAGTTTCAGAGGTACCAGAAACAACAGGAAAAGACTAAACTTAATTTCGAATCAAATAACGGTGAAGATTATAACGAAGTGTTTTCATTACATGAGCTACATACTGCTCTTGAGCAAGCTCATGACACTGCGGCGGGTGATGATAATATACATTACCAGCTACTGAAACACTTACCTGAACCATGTCTGATGACACTTTTAGATCTATTTGATCAAATATGGACGTCCGGAAATTTTCCTCCCTCGTGGCGTAATGCCATTGTAGTACCAATACCAAAACCTGGCAAGGATCATACAGATCCGTCAAATTACAGACCAATATCTCTAACTAGCTGTGTCTGTAAAACCATGGAACGTATGGTGAATAATAGACTAACTTGGTATCTTGAAACCAATAACCTTATAACAAATATTCAATGTGGTTTCAGGAAAAATCGTAGTACCATTGATCATTTGGTACGTTTAGAATCCTTTGTTAAAAATGCTATAGTCAATAAACAACATGCTGTATCAATTTTCTTTGATCTTGAGAAAGCTTATGATACGACCTGGAAGCATGGCATTTTAAAGGATTTACATGATTTTGGTTTGAGGGGTCGTTTACCTCTTTTTATATCACAGTTTTTAAGAGACAGACAATTTCAAGTCCGAGTGGGTTCTACCCTGTCTGACCATTATAATCAGGATCAGGGTGTCCCTCAAGGCAGTATTTTGTCTGTCACTTTATTTAGTATCAAGATTAACAGTTTGTCAAAGGTTTTAAATGATTCAATTGATGGATCACTTTTTGTGGATGATTTTAATATTTCTTGTCGCGGTAAGAATATGCATACCATTGAACGGCAACTACAGTTGTGTTTAAACAAAATAAATACATGGTGTCTTGAAAACGGCTTTAAATTTTCTAAATCAAAAAACTAATTGCATACATTTCTGCCGTAAATATAAACCACATAAAGACCCAGAACTGTTTTTAAATGGCACTCCCATCAAGGTTGTAAAAGAGGCCAAGTTCTTAGGTCTCATTTTCGACTCCCATTTAACTTTTCTTCCGCATATCAAATCCCTGAAAACTAAATGCCTGAAGGCACTCGATTTATTGAAAGTCGTGTCTAATTCAAGGTGGGAGGGATCAAGCTACGCTCCTACACCTTTACAGATCACTTGTCCGCTCGAAGCTTGATTATGGCTCCATCGTTTATGGTGGAGCCTGCAAAAGCAACCTAAAACTCTTAGATTCAGTCCACCATCAAGGTCTGAGACTTTGTCTTGGGTCCTTCAGAACATCTCCTGTTGACAGTCTCTACGTCGAGGCCGATGAGCCTTCTCTTACCCAACGCCGTATAAAATTATCATTACAGTATATTACGAAGCTATATTCTAACGAGTCTAATCCTGCGTTTCACTGCATCTTCACTCCTCTTTATGAGGATTTGTATAACAAAAAGCCTACTCTTGTTCCGCCTCTTGGGCACAGAATTAAACCATTCCTTTCTGCTGCCGGCATTGAGCTGGAGAATATATCTCCTTCTCATCTTTTTTCTTCTCCTCCTTGGCAATTGGTGAGGCCAGACGTTGACTTAACATTAACCACATTTAAAAAATCCGAAACTAATGATTTACAATATAAACAAGAGTTTAGTCAATTAAGAAATAAATATAATACCTATAAATCCTTATATACAGATGGATCCAAGGATGGTGGCGCGGTTGCTTGTGCCACTGTCATTGGGTCCAAAACAATCTCTTCCCAGATTACCCAATGACAGTTCAATTTTCACAGCAGAAGCAAACGCAATACTAACAGCTCTTAAATATATTAATAAACACCGTAAATATAAACAATATATCATCTTTTCAGATTCTCTTTCGTGTCTTCAGGCTATTAAAAATCTTTCTTGCAAACATCCACTTTTATTAGAAATTATTGAATTGTATAATGAGCTTGCTACTGGCCAATGCGACATCGTCTTTTGTTGGTTACCCAGCCACGTTGGCATTTCTGGGAACACGATGGCTGATATTGCTGCTAAGGCAGCACTCAACAAATCTGTGACACCACTTCTGCTCCCATACTCTGATTACAAAGCTTGCATTAGATCTTACATCCGTGATCTGATGCAGAAGAAGTGGGACACCCAAGTAGGTATCAATAAATTACATGCAATAAAACCCTATATCGGTTACACTTACTTGGGTTGTCAGTCCAGATTTGAAGAGGTCATTATGCGGCGATGTCGCATTGGCCATACAAGGTATACCCATGAATATTTGCTTAAAGGCGAAGATCCTCCGTTTTGCATCCCTTGTGATGAAAGAATCACAGTCAAGCATGTCTTGCTTGACTGCATCGAATATTCCATCACAAGGGATAACTATTTCAAAGTAAAGACTATGAAGGATCTTTTTAATAATGTTAGTTCTCATTTAATTATTGCATTTTTAAGAGAATTAGATTTGTTAACTGATTTGTAAATAGATAAATATTTTATTATTGGTAATTTAAATTAGTAACTGAGATTGTTAGTGGCTGTACCCTCAAAGGGGGTTGAAGTATTGTAAAATTATTGTCCTCCTGAGAGGGTACGTAAGTCCGAAAACATTTAGTCAATTTAAGTGTACCAGGTTTTTAATCGTAGAATATGTGTGCTTTTAATTTATGGCTAGATTTCTCTTCTGTCGCCAATGGCTAAAGGGATGGTGTAAATCCAACTAGGGTCCATGCAGGTAGCAAAAGTAATGTAAGTCCCCATGGTCCCTGGTCTGGTGATCTACCTTCAGTTATTGGCGATTTATAGTCCATTTTTATACTGTATTGTTTTCCCCTATAGTTATAACGTTTTAGATTTAATTACTAGTTTTACATACATATCTGTGATATTCTAGTTGTTTTACTGTCCTTCGTCGGCAGGTTTTTATAATATACATATATTTCATTTCAATATCAAATGTTCTCGTCACGATATGGCTGAAATATTGCCGATGTGACGTTAAATATTAACTCACTCACTCACTCTAAAGGCAGGATATTGTAACATCAATGTTGACACGTACATCCCGAACCCTCTAAGGTGCTTCAAATGTCAAAAGTTCGGTCATGGCGTAAATATTTGCCCATTGTCTGTTGTATGTGCTCACTGTGGTGAAAAGACACATACAACAGAAGATTGTGACAGTAATGTCAAAAAATGTACCAACTGTGAAGGGGATCATTCATCTTACCCTAAAAACTGTCCTGTTTGGAAACATCAAATGGAGATAAATAGAATCAAATTTACCCAAAACATTAGTTATACCGATGCCAAAAAACTAGTTCAAGCTCAGAGCATAAAGAGAGCTATGCGTCTATCACCAGAACACCGTCAAAAGCAACCACTAGAATAACAAAGTCATCTGCATGCTGTCAGACAAACCTGACCTGGGTTAAATCCGAATCTCCTCTGATATTCTCACCTGCAATATCGATCCAAACAACAGAATCAGTTCCTAGTACGTCTCAAAGCCAATGTGAGTGAGTGAGTGACTTATTATTTAACGTCACATCGGCAATATTTCAGCCATATCGTGACGAGAACATATTTGATTTTGAAGTGGAATATATGAATATTAAACAAACCTGTCGACGAAGGACAATATCACATTTACAACTAAAACTAGTATGGAGAGTTAAATCTGATAGCTCTATTTGGACAATACAACATAAAAACAAGATATAGATCAATATTTACAAATCAGTTAACAAGTCTAATTCTTTTCAAAATGCAATAATTAAAAGAGAACTTATATTACTAAAAAGATCCTTCATAGTTTGTGATTTGAAATGGATATCCCTCGTGATGGAATATTCAACACAGTCTTTCATTACAAGGGATACAAAACGGAAGATCCTCACCTTTTAATAGGAACTCATGAGTGTATCTTGTGTGGCCAATACGACATTGTCTTATGATGACCTCTTCAAATCTGGACTGACAACCCAAGTAGGTGTAACCGATAGTTGGTTTTATTGCATGTAATTTATTTATACCTACTTGGGTATCCCACTTCTTTTGCATCAGATCACGGATATAAGATCTAATAGCAGCTTCATAATCAGAGTATGGGATAAAAAGTGGTGTCACAGATTTGTTGAGTGCTGCCTTAGCAGCAAGATCAGCCATTGTGTTCCCATAAATGCCAAAATGGCTGGGTAACCAACAAAAGACATTGGCCAGTAGCAAGCTCATTATACAATTCAGTAATTTCTATTAAAAGTGGATGTTTACAAGAAAGGTTTCTAATGGCCTGAAGGCACGAAAGAGAATCGGAAAAGAATATGTATTGTTTATATTTACGGTGTTTATTGATATATCTAAGAGCTGTTAATATAGCGTGAGCTTCTGCTGTGAAGATAGAACTGTTATTTGGTAATCGAGAAGATATTGTTCTGAATCCAATGACAGTGGCACAAGCAACCGCGCCACCATCCTTCGACCCATCTGTAAATAAGGATTTATATGTAATATAATTATTTCTTAATTGACTAAATTCTTGTTTATATTGTAATTCATTTGTTTTTGATTTTTTAAATGTGGTTAATGTTAGGTCAACTTGTGGCCTCACCAATTGCCAAGGCGGAGAAGAAAGAAGACGGGAAGGAGATATAGTCTCAATGCCGGCAGCAGAAAGAAAAGGTTTAATTCTGTGCCCAAGAGGCGGAACAAAAGAAGATATCTTGTTATATAAATCCCCATAAAGAGGATGAAAGACACAGTTATATGCAGGGTTTGATTCGCTGGAATACAGTGTTGTAATATACTGTAAAGATAGTTTTATACGGCGTTGTGCAAGAGATGGCTCATCTGCCTCAACGTAGAGACTGTCAACAGGAGAAGTTCGAAAAGACCCAAGACAAAGTCTAAGGCCTTGGTGGTGGACAGAATCTAAAAGTTGTAGGTTGCTTTTGCAGGCTCCACCATATACAGTGGAGCCATAATCAAGCTTCGAGCGGACCAGTGATCTATATAGATGCAGGAGGGTTATTAAAATCTTTCTTGTAAACATCCATTTTTATTAGAAATTATTGAATTGTATAATGAGCTTGCTACTGGCCAATGCGACATCGTCTTTTGCTGGTTACCCAGCCACGTTGGCATTTCTGAGAACACAATGGCTGATCTTGCTGCTAAGGCAGCACTCAACAAATCTGTGACACCACTTCTGATCCCATACGCTGATTACAAAGCTGCTATTAGATCTTATATCCGTGGTCTGATGCAAAAAAGTGGGACACCCAAGTAGGTATCAATAAATTACATGCACTTAAACCAACTATCGGTTACACCTACTTGGGTTGTCAGTCCAGATTTGAAGAGGTCATCATACGACGATGTCGTATTGGCCACACACGATACACTCATGAGTTCCTATTAAAAGGTGAGGATCCTCCGTTTTGTATCCCTTGTAATGAAAGACTGTGTTGAATATTCCATCACGAGGGATATCTATTTCAAATCACAAACTATGAAGGATCTTTTTAGTAATATAAGTTCTCTTTTAATTATTGCATTTTGAAAAGAATTAGACTTGTTAACTGATTTGTAAATAGATACATGTTTTATTATTGGTAGTTTAGATTAGTAACTGAGATTGTTAGTGGCTGTACCCTCAAAGGGGGTTGAAGTAGCGTAAAATTATTGTCCTCCTGAGAGGATACGTAAGTCCCAAAACATTCAAAGGAAATTTAAATATACCAGCTGTTTTACATACATACATACATACATACATACATACATACATACATACATACATACATACATACATACATACATACATACATACATGCATGCATGCATACATACATATACATACATACATACATACATACATACATACATACATACATACATACATACATGCATGCATGCATGCATGCATGCATACATGCATGCATACATACATACATACAAAGGCGGAAAATAAAGACAAACAGGATGATTTATCTCCTCGCAAGAGAAAGCTTTCAATCAGTACATCTATTGAATTCACTTTTCCTGGGAATCTGAAACAAATCCTAAAAGAGATACAGAGGAAGACACTCGATAATCTCGTGATGCAAATGTCGTTGTTAAAAAATGCTATTTAGGTTCCAAGACAACTAAAATATTCAAGACGGACAAATATCACGAACCGGCCATGGTGAACCTGATCTTACACTCGTTTTACCGGTATATACCACAGATGACGACTACAATACTACTGGGAACTCAATTATTAAAATTGATCTTTGCGATAACTGCTATGTTGACATTTTTTCTTTTTTCGTACAGAAAGCATATACAAGAAAATGCCAAAATCTCTAAAATTCGGCAAGAGAGGTTTCGGGTTAATCACTAATTCAAAAATATTCATATTAAAAAACATTGATCGCAAGAAGGTCTCCATGCATAATACAAACAGGTGTGAGGAACGTATATGATTGGAACGTATATGATTGCAACGCATGTTCATTTTAGCAAAGTTTTATGGGACGTGTTAGGCGCCAGTCATGCAGTGTAATGTGCTGGTGATATTTGTTGTTTATTTCTGTCTGAAGTGGAGTGTATGTATCAAATATACAAAATACATATCTGTGAGGTCGACTTTAGGCAGGAACGCCAAATCGCTCAAGTTTAGGACAATGAGCAGGATGCAGTGTGCCATCCGTTGCACCTCTCTGGTTGAATGCAAGTATTTCGAATATAGAATACAAGATAGACGTTGTAAACTGCGGATTCTAAAAGGAAAGAGTATTACTTCCGAGTCGGCCTCGTTGACTACCATCAACTGGAAAGGTCAGTTCAATTATTATTATTATTATTATTATTATTATTATTATTACTAAGTTTTACAGATTAAAGATAGTATGCAGCAGAGAGGGTTTGGTGATCCTGGCACAGTAAGGCTGGTAAGGCTCATCATCAGCTCAGGGCCCTCGCCCCCTCCACATGCAGCCCAGACAGCGAATGGGACTTCTCCCAGGAAACGCTGCCTAGTCGAACCCACCAAAAACTTTCCGGAGATTATTATTATTATTATTAGTTGTGGTATTTTCACATTTAACTAATCCATCCGCTGACAAGATGTTGGTCAGTTTCATAATATTCATTGCATAATTGACATTTCATAGGCGCTGTTTGATGTAAGTGACTGATCCTGAGCAGCAAACAGAAAGCCTTTTTTCATTATTCAGGCAAGTTGTCTTTATCCGTGTGAAGGATTCGTCTTCTTATCTCACTGCATATAAACTCGGTGAATAGGTCGATGAGAGAGCTTTCCTTTGCAAAACTGACAGTAAGTGAGTGCCCACTTCATATGGCTCTTTGCTCATTCATTCACCCATTTTCTACTGTCCAGCAATACAGAACCATCAACAAAATCAACATTGATATTGAGATTGTATCCCACCATCATTGGGTCGTTTACGAAAAGTAGGAATGCCTTGTTTTCACCATGAGTTTTGACATGCTTCTCAAGAGAATCATCACACAAATATATGTGTGAAAAGGGCACAATACAATTCTGTCATAAGAGCATCGACGTTAATCAAACAACACCCTGTCAATGATTAATGAGAAGTATGAACGATTAAGGCAAGAGCGAGGGAGGCTGGCTCTAATGTCTGACATGATTGTTTCATGTGAGAGTGTCAATACACTGAATTAATTGTCTTGTCCAATCAACATCATAACAAAGCATGTCACAGTATAGGCATCTGCGTCTTTGACTTCATTATGTGATCGACCGCGTTATTTGGCAGACATATTGGATTCAATAATTTTAGGGTGGGTCATTTTGTCACAATCGGACACTACTCTTCTCTGCAAACTTTTGAAATGCACGGGTACCATACTGGGAAACTTTGGAAGGATATCGAATGTTAGACTCAGCGGAGTTGGGTTTTGAAGACATGTAGTATAAACTAACTTAAATCCACTGTGCAAATCTTGACTTCAAAAGGACCGTCACTCCAAATCACTTTATACATACAATCAAGACCACAATTTGAAACATATGGCATCAAACTATCTTGAACCACAAAAAAATGTCGCACGGATAGCGGTTTCTTAAAACACACATTTTGACTCAATCTTATTAACAATCAAAACGGAGGATTGTGATCAAACTTGACAATTATGGTTAACACATTTTCGAAAATCACATTTAGAGTTCACACAAAGAAAATCACCAAAAATGGTCCCCTTAAGATACTCCAAAGTTAGTATTGTGTGTGGCCTCTAAGGGCATCGATGAAAGCGTTGCATTGTCTGTACATGGAATGAATTAACCGGTTGATGCTCCATACTCTCTGAAATGCCTGATCGAGTCCATCCGATGTTGTCGTCCTTGGTTGGAGGTCATTCAGACTTCTTTGAATCTAGTCCCAAAGGTGACATGAAGGACATGAATCCGGACTAGCTGAGTGCAGGCTATTGTAGGGTTTGGATGCCATGTTGTCTTAGGGAGTCCAATGTTGCTCTGGCAGTGGGGACTCGAGCGTTGTCCTGCTGGAAGATGTGATTTCTGTGACGTCCAAAATGTGGTACAACGTAGGGTCTTATGACTTGGTCAATATAGCGAGCGGCTGTTACGTCATTACCTCATCCTGGACCAACATTCTGGAACACCAGTGTGTCAACGAACTAGTTCAGACTGTTTGCACCCCACACCGTGATGCATGGAACACCCGACGAGTCTCTTCCAACAATACACTCATTGGAAAACAGGTTCCCCACGCCTTCACCTTACTCTCACTCTGCCATCGACTATCGAAACACAATATCGGCTTTCCTGAGACAAAAGCTGAGTGCCAAATGGTCTGGCGTGCTGTCTTCGTTGCTCTGGGTAAGCGATCTTGCAGATAATTTCGTACAATCTATCGGTCTTGACGTTGTGATGTTATTGAAGGTTGTCCACTGCGTGAACGGCCTTGGATGCTGTTAGTAACCTGATACCACTCCTGCAGTCGGTAGATTGTCCTAACATGAACACTAAAATGAGGCTACCCTCCGTGCAGTCTGGACAACATGTAATCGTCCCAAGTTCTGGTTCCCCGCACCAATAATCTTTTTAGAAAGACAGTGTAAATACGCCAGTGCAAAGAATACCCAGTCATGAATGTTAAAACTATCGCCCTGTTTCACTTTACATTCCGTGTGTCAAAAGTATTTCATTAAATATACATTAAACTTCCTCAAAAATAATTTCTATCAACAATATACAGTCAGGATTAGTGCCAGTAGATCCACAGTAAATCGAGTTCATAGCTTAAGCCCTTGACAACGAAAAGGAAATTAGAGCTGTCGATAAGGTCTAGCATAAAGGTATTATTAACAAACTGTATTCACAAATGAATGGTAATCAAGTCGACCTGTTAAATTGTTTGAATATTAATTACATATTAAAAGTACAGCTGTACAGTTCTGACAAAGGTATTAGCTGGAGGTTCCCAGGGTACGGTCCTCGGCCACGGCTATTATTGTTATTCGTTAGTCGCCTCTTACGACAAGCATGGGTTACTGACGGTTCATTCTAACCCGGACCTTCACGGGTTATCACAAAATGAGTTAAAACTAGCTAGCATATATCTTTAAAAGTAGAAAACTACTTTGGACAATACAATGTAAAAATGGGCTATAGATCGTCAGCAACTGAAGGTAGACCACCATATTGGGGACCATGGGACTTAGAGTGCCTTTGCTACCTACATGGACCCAAACTGGTTTTACACCATCCCGTCAGCGACTGGCGATAGTAGTCAAATCTAGCCGTAGTTTAAAATTACAAACATACTACGTTTAAAAAAATCTGGTAAGTATAAATTTACCTTGAATGTTTTGGGACTTACGTACCCCCACAGGAGGACAATGATTTTACAATACTTCAACCCCGTACCCTTGTGCACTATGAACGTGAACGTTTCGAAAACACCTCACTTTCCATTCTCCATCTACGAGCCAAGAACCTAAATCCCATTCGTTTGCTTAATATGCAATGTGCAAGCAGCTCCTAGAGCACTGAAACGTAAGGATGTAGTATACTGGATGGTGATATAATTCTGATGAATGTGACTCAAACGCCTGATGTATTAGTGAGTGAGTTTAGTTTTACGCCGCACTCGGCAATAGTCCAGCTATATGACGGAGTGCTGTATCAGTGAGTGAGTTAGTTTAAGTTTTATGTCCCTAGGGTTATATTTCGTAATTATTCATTTTGCAGTAATTGCGTAATTTAAAAAAAACCCCAAGCCATATGAAAATGTTCCTTACTTTATATATCTCTCTTTGCTTTTATTAGGTAGGATATATACAATCTGTTTTCAGTATGGTTGAGGTCATGTTCATCTATTTCAGACAAAGGGCGTGTTCACAGCCGACATTCCATGGGGCATGAAAGAAAATGCTTCAATATCATTGAAGGGACTGACAACTACGGGCAGGTATGAAATAGTCCTATACACTTGCTAAGGGATTTCATTTTATTATTTAATAGTAATTCGTCAAATTGTGTGACCAAGCCAGCGTCTTCACGTTACGGTGTCGACCATCTGCATGTCACTGGGGAACTGAACCTTACGCTTGGCGTCGATTCCATACCCTTCTGATCACATATATTGGCTGATACTATGTATGCACCCAAAAGTTTTGTTGATCCAATTTCAAGTATGCCTATGATATCTGAATAGTTATTCGATCGTCAAGCGACGCCACTGGCGTTGAGGAGGCGTAAATGTGTTACAATCATCAGCTGCAAATGTTGTTGTGCTCGGAAAACATATGTTTTCAAGCACCACATGCTCATAACTGCATACCTCTGTCCGTTCATCACAATATATCCCTACAAGAATGGATCCAGTCAGTGTATTCCGGGAAATTCAAAACATATTTTTTTGATGATTTCTGATATCATCAAACCTTTATCCTTAGCAACCTTTGAGTAATATATAGCTGGTAATACCATTAAATATCCTTTCGGTGGGTTTGGTAGAAACTGAACAGGAGCTTGGATTTGGTCCGTCGCCAATAATATTTACGTTTCATAAGCGTACCTGTGTACAAGGAATATAAATAGGATGCAATATTCCAGCTATATCACGGCGGTTTGTAAATATTCGAGTCTGGACCAAACAACCCAGTGATTGATATCATGGGCATTGATGTATGCAACTGGTATATGATATGCATCAACCAATTTTAACACGGGGCCAGTTTACATATATTTCTCGCGATTGTGGAAAAGTTTTTTTACCTGGATATAAGAAGGAATGGTGTTCGTGTCGTCTGATTGTCTAATAAGTTTCCTTTATCATTAGAACTAAAAACACATGTCAGATAGATTATATATAAGTTTTTAACTTAACATTAAACAGTGTACAGTAGGAGTCCGTGTTTTTGGTTTGGGGGTTGTTTCGTTGAACACATATTTGACAAATTGTTCATGACGAAACTAGTCTGCAATCGGACCTGAAATTGTCAACGAAACAAGTAGCAATACAAGCATATGATGCAAACAGTATTGATGGCAATTTGTAGTTGATTGTGTGTAGCCTTTCTTCATGAAAATATAAAAGTTATTTCTCATTTACAGATTTGCCATCATTCTAGGAGATGCTAAACTGTCAAGTCCAGAAAATACCGAGCAGAAATTTCTGTTTCACCTAGATGCACAGGTTTCGGAAACGAAGCTAGACTATTCTTTCCGTAAAGGGTCAATGGAAGATGTGCCGATGAACGGGACTTGGAACACGATCACCTCTGTCCCATTTCTTCTTGACGTATATGTAATGAAGGACGATTTCAAGGTATGGGTGTTCAACAGTGCTAATTAACTTATTAAAATATTGATTATATCTCTTCCGGGGAGACATGACAATACGCTTCAGTGGGCAGCTTAAGGTCTCTTCTGGAGACTTTGAAAACTGACATTTGACAATTGAACGTGTTCCATGTCACATGAGACCGACCACAAAATACGCACGTTCCATTTGGAAAGTTATTTTTAAAATGATTTTCTTTGTAGCCATCATGAAAAATAAGATTATCTACTTTAAATAAGATGTAACAAAGAAAGAATAAAAAGGCAAAGAACAGTCAGAACACGTTAAAAAGCATGTTATTAAGTTCAAGACAATCGTATATCAGTATACAAAGCATCTATTTGGAATCATATGTTTAATTTTCAGTTTTGCATCATGAAAGGGACTTTCAAGGAGTGTACAATCCACAAGAATATGATGAACATGGCGGACGTAAAAGCATTATCAATATTTAAGGATTTTATGATTGAATCAGTTTTCTTATACCTTGACTGAAATCAAATGTGCCGTGAATACGAAGATGTGGTATTTGACAGAAAGTCTGCATGGATGAATTGTGATTTATGTCTCATATAGGCACATAACAATCTTAAATGAATATGTGCATATACAACAGATAACCATCAACAAACCATTCCATCCTCTGTCCCCACTATTCAAGATTCTCAGTACCAAACAATGTTAAATTTAAAGTATAGCATCATATTCATAACATTAAGAAAAAATGTGAAATGTGTGTAAACGATTTCGTGATATTCATCACGCAAATGAATTTCGACATGTTTAAATATCATGTTTACATAACGGCCCGTAAGCGTTACATAAAATTAGGAACCATGGAGATCCGAGTTATAGTTGTTCTTCAGCAATCCATGCTTGTCGTGAGAGACGATGAATGGGATCAGGTAGTCAGGCTCGCTGACTTGGTTGACACATGTCATCTTATCCTAGGTCCAATTGCGTTCATCCACTGACCCTAACTTTAACTTGGGCATATCTGAGCCCCTATTCTCTCTCTTCTCTCCCACCCGTTTCTCCCTCTACCGCTCCACCCCAACCCTTCTTCTCTCTCAAATATTTTACTTGCTAGCACTCTAATCTAACTTCGTCAGGAAACTGTCATTTGCGCACTATATATCCTCACTTACCCCCAGTTTAGCTTAGACAGGGTCGGCACTATTCGCTGTGAAATTTCCGAGGGTAGTTTCTCTTCTCATAACAAGTTATAGAGAAATATGGTTCAGCAAAATCGTATTAAGCGGCGACAGAGAGTTGTTTGTTCACCATTAACCTGCGTACTCATGATTTTCTCTTGTAGGAGATCTTATAAATTAGTGTTGTTCATGTTGGTGGAATTGGGAGTTGATCATTACTGTGTTCCATTCTCGTCGTTCCAGACTGTTAAACGTTTCACATGTTTATTCTTGCCCATTTCTTATGTTTGGACGTATAAACCTGTTTGCAAGGATTGCTTTTGATGTTAATTTCCATATAGTCGGAGTGAAAGTGGCGACAACCTGCTGACCGCATGCATTCAGTAATGATGGTTGAGATTGCTCAGAGGACATGACATGTTAATTGTGTACCTCTCCCTCGACCTACAACTTGTGACAACCTACAGCGTCATACATTATTTTTGCATGTTGTGATACATCAAGATACTGTGTTAATGTGTCAATGTAAGAAGAATGGGACTAATATTCGTTCACATGGTGTGTTCATTTGTCTAGTCCCTAGTATGGTGATCTACCTTCAGTTTTTGGCGATATATAGCCTGTTTTTGTATTGTATCGTCCTCAATAGTTAAATTATTTCAGATTTAAGTACTAGTTTTAAATATATATCTGTGATAGTCTAGTTGGTTCTACTGTCCTTTGTCGACAGATAGTTGAAATTGAAATTGATTACCTTGTTTTCATCACTCTCTGGCTGTAAAATTGCCGATGCGATGTAAAATTTTAACTCACTCACTCACTCATGTATCTGTTGTCTGATGTTTTGATTTGTACTTGTGGAAACGTGACTTTCCTTTGCATGTGTTTGTTTGAGAGTGAGTGAGTGAGTAAGTTGATATTTAAGATCACATCGACAATGTTTCAGCCATATTGTGACGAGAAGAAATTTGACGTTTATAAAGAATGTGTATATGTTATAACACCCGTCGTCAAAGGAAAATAAAACAATTAGATCATCACAGTTCAAACTAAAACTAACATGTGAAGTTAAAACTAATAGCACTATTTGGACAATACATAATATAAAAAAACAGGCTATAGATCGCCAACAACTGAAGGTAGATCGCCAACAACTGAAGGTAGATCGGCATACTAGGGACCATGGGGACATTTTCATCCTGCATGGACCCTAGCTGGATTTACGCCATCCCTCCAGCAATATCAATGCGGGGGACACCAGAAATGGGCCTTACATTTTGTACCCATGTGGGGAATCGAACCCGGATCTTCGGCGTGGCGAGCGAAGGCTTTAACCACTAGGCTACCCCACCGCCCCTGCAAGAACGTAGAGTTTAAAGGAAAATAAAAACCACTGTTTCAATAAAACATATTACAACATTTCACTTAAAAGGTATATTCCTCACCTTTATATGTTATGAAATCATGACTTGTTTTCAGTCACGATATTTCGGAAATATTGCGATGTAACTTAAAATCTTAATTTGCTCACTTAGATTTTTTCCAAAATATACTTCCATTGAACATAGACCTGAGGAGTTTGTATCACAATACACAGCCTGAGACTAAAACCTTGGCATGGTTCTTTTCCCCTCATCTTCTATGGGGATGTGGGCGGTGGGGTAGCCTAGTGGTTAAAGCGTTGGCTCGTCACGCCGAAGACCCGGGTTCGAATCCCAAAATGGGCACAATGTGTGAAGCCCATTTCTTGTGTCCCCCGCCGTGATGTTGCTGGAATATTGCTAAAAGCAGCATTTAACCAAACTCAGTCAGTCCGTCTATGGGGATGTGGAACGACATACTGCTGGATGTAAGAAACTTCAATTCAAAAAACAAATTCACATAAGCTGAGTTTTGCATTGTGTAACAATACTCCAAATGTAATACATTACTAGTATAGTATACATGTACATAGGCGGATCCAGAGGGGGGTGCAGGGGTGCCCCCTTGTGCTGAAAGTTTGTTAAATGACCATTGAAACTCAGGTAAAAATGAAGTGTGCACCCCCTTCCCCTTTCTCAAAGAGCTGTATCCACCTCTGATGTAGATCCAGTATGTTCTGCCTTAGAGAGAATAGCAAGCTACCAGAAGACCAGCATTATGTGTAATGATCATCATATCCTGCCTTAGTTGGACTTCTGTTGCTGAGAGGTACATATCACCATCACTGTCTTTGTTGCTCTAATCAATGCTCTTGTATTATATTACCTTTGAACTTATACTGCACCCTGACACTCTTGTATTGATTTGTATTGACTGGTAAACCTGTCAGTGTTAGTATATAATTGTAAATTGCATTACATTTGTTGTTTGCTTGTTTAAATGTCTCACCCAGTTCTTTTACGAACTGATTCCCGGTTAACCTTCAAATTTCGTCTTGTCAAGCAACACGTGGCAATATAGGAGACAATGGTTAGTCTGTTAAATTATGGTTCAATGGACAAAGAACTAAAGATACAGCCAAATCTCTGTGTGGTAATAAATGAGAAAATGCATGTAATATTTTCGTTGAAGGTAAAAATCTAGACACATTACTTAGAATGGTAAGCAGTATTGTCGAAAATTGATTGATTGATACGTTTGATACTAAATGGAAGTGGTGGTTTACCAGAACAAGATAAAATAGATGTGTTCAATAATGTATACATACATGTCTAATACAAAGAGATGTATGTAAATAGTATTGTTGTTACTATTCTCTTACATTTCTATTCAGTTATAGTACAAATTGTAATTCAGTAATAACATAATCTGAGTGAAGGAGTTATTGTACCTATTCTCACCCACGTTTTGTGAATAAAATATGTTTTGAAGCAAAATAACTCACTTCCAACATGAATTTATGTATTTCTTGTGATCTGATATATGTTGTCGTCCATGTTATATGCAAAGATAAATCCGATAAAACAATAAACGACAAATGAACGGAAAATAATTTCTCATGTCATTGACTTCTCGCAGACAAATCCCCGAATCCAATTACAAAGGACGTCGTCCCAGCAGTAGCCCTCGCGTGCCCACATGCTGGCGCAAACAGTTCCATTGGGCTCGTCGTCACAGCTTTGCACTTTAGTCATCGCAGTGCCATGCGTCTACTTGAAATCCGTCTCAAGGCATCTACGAGTAGTTCTGGGGCTTACCTATATTGAAAAAATTGTCAACAAAGCCCTACCGCTAAACGTGAATGAGTTTGGTATACGCTATTTTGAAAGAAAATCAAGTATATCACGGTGTGTCGAGCGTTCGAAATTAACGTTGGTCCTTAGGCCCGATGCCGACTGAAAACCCATATCTATTGTTTTCTGCAGGTCCTTATGACCGACAGCTTTTTCATCCCCAATACCTAAGAGTATTATTTCCATATGAAAATATGGGGCCTACACATTCTGATCATCACCCACAACTCTTTATGGTTCTCGGATGTATGGCTAAATGTGTCTAAACTGCTAACGGCTGAAGGGATGGTGTAAATCCAGCTAGGATCCATGCAGGAAGCAAATGTACTGTAAGTCCTCTTGGTCCCTAGTATGGTGATCTACCTTCAGTTATTGGCAATCTATAGCCTGTTTGTACATTGTCTTGTCATTTCTAGCTAGTTTTAACTGGATTTCTGTGATATACTAGTAGTTTTACTGTTCTTCGTCAGCAGGTTTTAATTTCTAATCGTTCTCGTCACGATATGGCTAAAATATTGCCGATGTGACGATAAATATTAACTCACTCACTCACTATGCTTCTGGGTCCTAAGGACCTGCAGTCTTTCAGGGTTAAGGGCAAATACAGGGTGTTTCAGCCTAATGTCCGAAGGAAATCCGAAGTGGCTCAGGTTTCAAAACGTTTACAAAGAGACATGCAGGTTCAGCTTATTCCTGAATCGCTCCATATCGCCGACGTGTTGCACCATTTATTTACATGTCTTATTAGGGAAAGTGAAAGTCACACCGGCCAGATAGTGACAATAACAGTCGGTTAGTGGGTGAGTAAAGTTAGTTCAATGCCTCTTTCAGCAATAAAGATCAAACTTCGATGATGGGGCAACATGTATACAAGCTGTGTTGTGTTGTATCGCGTGTTTTCACAGACAATAATGCGATGATTGAAATAAATGATTACTAGTTAGGTTAGTGGGTAAAATATGAAATGTTTAATATGAGTACCAAATCATTTCAAATTTTGTGTTTCACCGACTCAAGCCTTACCGTCATCAAATACATTTACTGGAAACTGGGTTTACATGTGGAGAATCGAACCAGGAATGACAAGTGAAAGCTTCAACCAGCTTGCTACATTTATCATGTATTCTTCAGGAAAACAGGAAACAAAAATAGCCTTCCCCGTCTACAATGGTTTTGTAGACAGCCTGGCGTTTCTCGTCCGTGTCGAAGATGGCTAGTCTTCCTCCTGGGACCTCAGTGGCACACACCGACTGAACAGTCGCCCACTTCAGTTTGTCGTCGGCATGAATCTTGTAGCAGAAGTTGAGGTCTTTATTTCAAATGTAGTCTTTAGGACAACCAACCGCATCTGCAATAGTGCGTTAATAAGTGAGTGAGTTACAATTTTACATCGCATCGGCAATATTACAGCGATGAAAACAGGGTAATCAATTTAAATAGCTGTCGACAAAGGAGAGTAAAACCAACTAAACTATCACAGATATATACTTAAAACTAGCAATTAAATCTAAAATACTTTAACTGTAGAGGACGATACAATATGAAAACAGGCTATTGATCGCCAACAACTGAAGGTAGATCACCATACTAGGGTCCATGGGGACTTACAGTACATTTGCTTCCTGCATGGATCCTAGCTGCATTGACCTTCGTTGGACTTACACCATCCCTTCAGCCGCTGGCGATTGTAGGAAAAGTTTAGCCGAATTTTAAATGAACAAGTATACTACGTTTAAAAATCTGGGAAGCTTAAATTGAACTTTGAAAGTGTGTTAATGAGCTCGATGGAATGGTGGATGACTATAAATGTGGAGACAAATCCAAATTCAAATACAATCGAATATTTAACATAGCAACATACCTTCAACATACCAGGAGTGAGTGAGTGGCCTTAGTTTTAGGCCGCCTTTGGCAATATACCAGCAACATCATGGTGGGGGACACCAGAAATGGTTTCCACACATTGTACCCATATGGGGAATCGAACCCGTGTCTGTGGCGTGACGAGAGAACGCTTTAACCACTAGGCTACCCGGCTGCCCCACAACATACCAGGAATCACAAATGAAATATAGAATTCGCACCAACAGCTAACGGAAACTGGCAGCTTGAGAACTCTGCAGCACCACAGTGAGTATGTGAGTGAGTTAATATTCATCGTTACTTTGGCAATATTTCTCAGCCATGTCGTGCAGAGATCAATGTATCTATTAAAGATAAATCATTTTAGACTATAACAAAACTGCCGTCGATGGACAGCAAAACGTCTAGAGTATCACAGATGTAAAGTTAAAACTAGCATGTTAGACACCATGGGGACTTACAGTGCGTTTGCGTCTTGTATGGACCCTAGATGGATTCACACTATCCCTTCGAATGTTAGCAACTTTAGACAATCAAGCCATAAATTAACAAGAGGTTACAACATGACAGTTTTCCTTTCGCCAGTCATCTCAGCCTTCATTTGTGAATGGCTGTGTGTATTTCCATCACAAGGGATAAGTATTTCAATGTAAAAACTGTTTTTTTACTACTGTTAATTTTCATTTAATTATTGTTTTTTTAAAAGAAACGGAATTGATGCATACATTTTTACATATGTTTTGTAAATAGATAAATGTTTTATAATTGGTAGTTTAGACTATCAACTCATCTTGTTAGTGGCTGTATTATGGTCCTCCTGAGGGGGTACGTGCCAAATCAATTATAGTAAATTTAAACGTACTACTATTTTTAACTGAAGCATATGTGTTATTTTAATGTATGGCTAGATTGCCCCAAATTGCTAACATCTGAAGGGATGGTGTAAAATCAGCTAGGGTCCATGCAGGAAGCAAATGTACTGTAAGTCCCCATGGTTCCTAGTATGGTGATCTACCTTCAGTTCTTGGCAATCTATAGCCTGTTTTTATATTGTATTGTCATTTATAGTTATATGTTTTAGATTTAATTACTAGTCTTAAACTGACATCTGTGATAGTCTTTACTGTCCTTCGTTAACGTGGATTTATAACTTACCTGTATTTATCATGAAATTATAACTTGTTTTTAGTCACGATATGGCTGAAATATTGCCGATGTGACTATAAATTTAACTCTCTCACTCACTCACTCAGCCAAAGACAAATATAAGTGGAATTCATGTAGATGTTCCTAAAATGCTTTAATAAAAAGGTTCGAGACACTAATAAGATGACAAATTCCCGAGATCATGGCTTCATTCTACAAAAAGAAATTAATACTTATTAGTTATTTATATAGCGCTTGTTTCTAGGCCATGAAAGTCTGCTTAAAGGTGCTTTTTAAGAAACAGCTATGACAAAGGGGTTTCCATTGAATGCTGATCCGAATAAGTGTGTTTCAAAGCCTTTTAAAGTCAGATAAGTTCTGAGGTTGAAAAGGTATTCCAAAGTACTGGTCCATCTTCTGAGAAGGTTTTGTCACGAAAGGAGCTGGAGCGGGATGTCGGTATAGTCAACAAATGTTGGCTGCTGAATCGTAAAGATCGGGATGGAACATGATCTTTAATACGATCACAGATGTATGATGGTGTCTGTCCTTGCATTGAGTTAAAAACCAGTGCTTGTTCTTAAAAATGAATTCTAATATATATATGGGCAGCCAGTGAAGTTTCTTGAGCACAGGTGTGACGTCGTCATATTTCTTTGTGCATTTGGATTCAGTCCAAAGAATATCAAAAGTCTTGGTAGGAGCTTACGAGTACTTGCTGCTGTTTCCCTGACGTATCATGCTTATATTTCTCATATGAAAAAGGTGTGGTGGTGTATTTGGACCAAACTCGAGTGATTGGATGAAGTAACATGTACCATGCCCACATTCTGCATTCAAATTTCGAAATCTGTGCGGGATTTTTTAATTTAAAACCATTGTGTTTGAGACTGATGCCATGTCTAGTCGCGAGAGGGAAAATATCATAAACGACGTTACACTGTCACAAATAGTTGACGAAATTGGGGGCGCTAAACTTTGGGATGATACAATCGACAACATCACTCTCTCGCAAGCTGCCGTATAATAAAAACTAAATTTACTGTGTTATAGGGATTGACGCAGTTATCAGTGTCGAAGTCGGGCAACATTTACCAGAACTATATTTTCAATAATTGAGTTCCCAAAATTATGAAAGTACTTTAAAACATAACTATTTTGTGATTCAAACAGTTAATGATGTATTTGTCATTATTTTCATTAAAAGAGTAAAACAAACGTTGGTTGTCTTTTTACAACGTTTACATCATTTGAGACAGACAGTTAAGTTTGTTAAACGTAGGCGTGGCTAAAATTGCAAAGAGTCAATCAGAGAGTTGCTGTCGAAGGCAGCTCAAAACCGTGGTGTAACTATACGATACATCCCGGCTGAGATCAAAAGGACAGCAATCGGAGCATGGTACAATATGTGGGAAGTGGAAGGACTGGGCATTACGGCCGGGACAGGTTAGGTGAGGTGAGGTGAGGTGAATTGGGTTTAACGTCGTGCTTGAGAATATTTCGCTCATATGACGACGTGCATGAGTGTGTATGTGTATGTGCGGCTGCTTGTACTAGCCCAGACTTAAGCTGGTTTTATAGTGCTAGCCCACTGAGATACCATGCCGAAGTGAAGCATGAATACCCCACTCAGACACAGTATACTGACTCCGAGCCGACCAGTCCTTGTTGTACCCAATAATGCCGAGCGCCAGGCAGGGACCAACAAGTACCATATTTTAACGTCTTTTGGTATGACGTGGTCGGACAGGTTAGGACGTGTGGGCCGACGTGTGTTGTCGACGTCATGCCCGCTAGATCTAGACCCGGTTTGAGGTATGGCCCAATACTGCCGTTTTCGCGCTGCTGACAAATTTTCCTGCTTCGAAGTTTCTTTAATGGGATTAGATCAATTCTTCTTCAAACCATTCGCGTTTTACTTCAAAAACATCAAAGATGCTGCCGATGTAGAAATCACCGATGTCCGACATGTTTGTTCACAAACAAAAGGGTTAACGAGTTCAGTTTATTCATACCCGGTGAATCGGTCACTTTAATTAGCGGTCCTTTTAAGTACAGTTTTGAAGAGCTTTCAGCCAATCAGAATCGAGTATCACACAAAGTCGTGCTAGAATGTGGAAATAAGGTCAGCTAAGTCAATTCTTTGTACATTGTATGCTATTGAAAAAAATATTTGTGTTGCATTAATGTTTCTTCTTCATTACAGTATTTGATGGAGCGCTGCTAAACATAATCAAAAATAGGGATAGAAAAGACAAATTAAACATTGATTTTTTAACCTCCAGAGAGTGGAAAACAGTACACAGAAAACACGTCGTATATTCGTATCATTGATTCCATGTGACCAGACTGTACGGACAGTAAACACATTTCTCAGTTGGTTCCCGAGCTGTCCATTATAGTGGCTGCATTTAAGATGTCCCTTCGGAAACATCTGCATGTCAAGTGGTGTACCAACATGTGTATTATGCTATGCTGTTCCTTGGGTAAGTATGGTTTACGTGGGATTATTGTTGATACCACAGTGATATTGCATTTGCTCTGAGTTTGATGAATATCTGTCAGATTTCCTGTAAAATCCACAAGAAAAACATTGGTATTTACAAAAAATTTACAATTTGTAAATATCATATTTACAAAAACTTCCAAAATTGTAAAGATGATATTTACAAGGCTTGTAATTTTATTTGTAAATTTAGGAAGGATTCTACCACTACGTCTTTCAATTTTTCCTTTGCCCAAGGATGCCCATGAGTGTATAGACTTAACTGTTTCACGCATCTGTTGTTCTGTTAGAGTTCATAGTGTTGATATACATCATGCATCTTGCATGTGACATATTTATTCATGAGAACTGCAAGAGTAAGTGGCTTTAGTATTATCCATTTGTGTGCTTTATCAGAGATACATTTTTGAAAGTTGGGATCATGTTTAAAGCAAGTGTTTTCTATTCGCCGTCCTATGCGATCAACAAGAAACCAAATCTATATATTAGTATAACTTTACTCATCTACATCCTTCTTGTTCTAAGTGTCAAAAATTGATATTGACTGTTATATTTGACCCTAGTAATGCTAGCATTTTCCACAATACCGTTTTAAGTGTATGCTTTATTTGTTATCCAAAAAAAGGGCAAATAAGTTTTTCCCCCTGTCACTGTTCGTGTAAATACAAATTACATACACCATGTTAAATGGACAAAGGTGTATTACATGTCATAAACGTGAACCCTTGCCGGGGCATGATAGGCTTATTGTAGTAGAATACATACTCTAATTAACACCTGCCACAAGGTTTCGACTGTTTGGGATTGTGCTCAGAGACGGTGTTATGCAATTTGTGTATTCACGAAATATCATGAGTGAGTGAGTTAATATTTAGCGTCACATCGGCAATATTTGAGCCATATCGTGACAAGTATATCAATATTAAAATCAATAAATTTAAAATGTAAAAAACTGCCATCGAAGGACAGTAAAAAATACTAGAGCATCACAGATATACTTGTAACACTAGTACGCTATATCATAAAATTAAATCACTATGAACAATACAAAATAAAAACGGGCTATAGATCATCAACAACCGAAGGGAGATCACCATTATAGGGACTTACAGTTCTTTGGCTAGTTGCATGGACCCCAGATGGGTTTACACCATCCCTTCAGCTGCTGGCGATTGTGCTGAGTTTTAACCATTTAATTTATTAAAAATAACAAATATACTACGATTAAAAGTTTGGTAGTGCTGAATTGATTTTGAAGGATTAGGACTTACGTAACCTCTCAGGAGGACAATAATTTTACAATACTTCAAGCCCCTTTGAGGGTACAGCCCCTAACAATCACAGTTGCTATAGCTAATTTATACTAGCATGTTTAAAATATCAATTATCTATTTACAAACATATTCAAAATTTATCTAATTCTAGTTCTTTAAAAGAAGTATTGTACAATTATTGTCCCCCCTGAAAGGGTACGTAAGTCCCAAAACATTCAAAGTCAATTTAAATCTATCCAACCTTTTTAATCGTAGAATATGTGTTTTTTTAATGTATGGCTTAATGTGTCTAAACTGCTAACGGCTGAAGGGATGGTATAAATCCAGCTAGGGTCCATGCAGGAAGCAAATGTACTGTAAGTCCCCATGGTCCCTAGTATGGTGATCTACCTTCAGTTGTTGGCAATCTATAGCCTGGTTTTACATTGTCTTGTCATTTCTAGCTAACATGTTTTAGATTTCATCACTAGTTTTAACTGGATTTCTGTGATATACTAGTAGTTTTACTGTTCTTCGTCAACAGGTTTTATTTTTAATTTTATTGATATATGATATAATCATTAATTGTTCTCTCGTCACGATATGGCTGAAATATTGCCGATGTGACGATAAATATTAATTTACTCACTATTTCTTTAAAAAACCGATTACTAAATAACATTATAAAAAAGATCCTTAATTGTTTTGACATAAATATTTATCCCTTGTGATGGAAAAAATGAAATATCAGGAAATTATCAATAGATAATTGTTATGTTCTCCACACGGGCGGATAGAGGACAAAAACAAATGAGGTTAGGTGAAATTGGGTTTAACGTCGTGCTTGAGAATATTTCGCTCATATGACGACGTGCGGCACCCATGAAGGGCCACCTCCTCGTGGTGGGTGCTGGGTCACGCTAAGCGCCCTTCAAACCCCCGTTGTGGACCCGGGGGAATATTTGGTCCACCAACCTGTTTGCCGTGGGTCGCCCCTGTGTCGGTGGAGGACGGGATCCTGGTGGTTGAGGGCAAGGGTTCCAGGAACAGCGTTCCTTTGCCCAATACACCACTTCGCCCCTTACTTCACCTAGACGGGTGGTTGAATGGGCCCGGTTCAATCAATCGGCTGGTCATGCCAAGCCCTGAGTATAATTTTGTATGTCTAAATATCTATTTCAGAATTGTTGTTAATTTTAGGTCTTGGCCCAGTTTGTTTATCAAGCTGAACTTGATTCAAAAGTTTTGATTTCTAAACTGCCTAGAGTTTATGCCCAGAAGGCGATGGCTCATGGGCCAATCTGGTGGTACATTCTCTGTAATGCTACTGCTTGAGTATACCCTCTTGGTATCCTTGGTGCCGCCAGTTGGAGGCCCACTGGCATTAGGCATCGTCCTGGTTGACACTCCATGGTGGGTGGGGATCCAAGAGGGTGAAAAACAAATATACTACCATGGCTAACCAAAACCCCAAAAAACAAAAACGTTATCATGCAGATGACTCTGATGATGAGGAAGACACGATTACGAGATTGTGTTATTCTGAACGTGAAACCTGGCCTCGCTTCATTATTGCAGAATCTAGTGAAAAAAAAATTGACTTCTTGTTCTCCTTTTCTGTTGGAAAAAGCTATCCAGGGTATTGCTGGAAATGTTCAGAATGTGACTAAAACTAGATCAGGCTCCCCTTCTAATAGAATGTGTGAAGAGGGATCAAGCTGCTAATCTCATGGAAGCAAAATCCTTTGCAAATGTTCCCGTCAAATGTTATCCACACAAAACACTGAACTTTAGTAAAGGTATTCTTCGTGACAGAGACAGAAGTCTTGCTGATCTCTCCACCGATGACATCGTAAGTCAGTTACGAATGCAGGGAGTAGTTGAGGCAAAGCGTTTCAATTTTAAGAAAGATGGTGTTTATACTCCTTCCAATACCTATTTACTGACTTTTGATATTCCAAAGCTGCCCCAATCTATAAAGGTCGGATGTTTTTCAATGAAAATTGACCTATATGTCCCTAATCCTCTCAGGTGCTTTAATTGCCAGAGGTTTGGGCATGGACAGAACACATGTAAAAATCGTTCTGCTTGTTATCGTTGTGGTGGCGACGATCATGAGTCCACTACATGTTCATCTGAACCAAAATGTGTGAATTGTTCTGGTCCGCACATGGTCTCCTCAAAAGAATGTCCGGTTTGGCAATTTGAAATGTCTGCTCAGCGTATCAAAACGGAGAAGAATATCAGTTTTTCAGAAGCAAAGAAATTAGCTGCTTCAACTTCAACTTCTGGCAACGCTTCCTTGAGAGGTAAATCAACATACGCTGAAGTATTGAAACCATCCATGAAGTCCATCGAATGTCAGACTGACCTGACATGGATGTATGCACAGACCCCTATGTGCGTTTATGATCTGATTTCTCCTACACCAAGTCAATCTTCCTCCCAAGAAACACTGAAATCATCAGAAACACAGACATCTACACCAGTTGTGAAAAAAGAAGAATGCAAATGTTGATTATTCTAAAAAGCAGACAAGAAATGAACGTGTACCTAAAGGACAAAGAGACCCTGTATCCATTCTAAATAGGTTTGATCTTTTAGATGATATGGAAGTGTCATCTCATGTAAGCACCCACTCCAAGAGCCATTCTCCAAAGAAGAAAGGTCGGGGGCTTTCTCCGATAGCACATCCAAAATGACCAATACCCTAATATGATGGTACTGAACTCATCCAGAACTCCCATTGACCCTCCATGCGTTCTCAAAATATAATTCAATGGAACTGTAGAGGAATGAGGAATAATTATGATGATTTACAACTTTTAGTCCAAGATTTGAACCCATCAGCTTTATGTTTACAAGAGACATATTTCAAGGCCACTGATACATTTGACTTACGACGGTATAGTTCATATCATCGTTTCTCCCCTCCAGGTCCTAAAGCTACTGGAGGATCTTCAATTATTGTGAAGCAGGGTACAATCCATAGTCCTGTCTCACTTAATACCCCTCTACAAGCAGTTGCAGTCAGGCTTACTTTGAATTTTGTCTTTACCTTATGTTCTCTTTATATTCCACCCTCTTCATGTCTTCGGCAATCAGATCTTCAAGAGTTGTATGATCAACTCCTAAACCCTGTATTATTGCAGGCGACTTAAACGGCCACAACCCACTTTGGGGTGGTACAGTTATAAATACTAAAGGAAAAATACTTGAAGATTTCATCTCCAATAATGATTTATGTATATTCAACGATAATTCCCATACTTATCTGCATCCTGGAACTGGAAGTTATTCTTCAATAGATCTTTGCCTTACAGACTCAAACTTATTAAATGAATTTGCATGGTCGGTTCATGATGACCTTTGTGGCAGCGACCATTTTCCTACTGTTCTATCAACTGTACATCCAAGTGACACTCCACCATCATCACGGTGGAACTTTACAAAAGCCGATTGGTCTCTATTTCATACATTATGCACAGAAAGATTGAAACCCAACTTATTCCTAAATGTTATTGATCCTATTCAAACCTTTTCTGATGAATTAAATATCATTGCTGATGAATGTATTCCAAAATCCTCTACAGTCTCACACATTCGTAAACCATGGTTTAACATTGATTGCAAACAAGCTAGGAGGGATAGAAAAAAGGCGGAAAACTATTTTCGCCGCCATCCGACTGTCCATAATTTGAATAAATTTAAAATTTCTAATGCCAAGGCTCGTCGCATATTTAAGCACCATAAACGACAGTCATGGCACAACTATGTTTCTAAAATCAACTCACGAACACCAATTTCTAAGGTTTGGAATATGGTACAGAAAATTAAAGGTAAAGGATCAAAATGCACTGTTCACTGTTCACACTTTTCTAACTAAAACATCTGATATTGCCAATAAAATTGGTGAAACGTTTGCTAAACATTCCTCTTCGTCTAATTATTTACCTGCATTTCAGAAATTAAAAGACCAACAAGAAAAAAAGAAAATTAATTTTAATTCCGACAACGGGGAGGACTATAATGAAATTTTTTCCATTCATGAGCTCCATACTGCCCTTGGGCAAGCTCATGACACTGCTTCAGGGCCTGATAACATACATTATCAGCTCCTTAAACATTTACCAGAATCGTCTTTAGAAACATTGTTGAATATCTTTGATAATATATGGACATCTGGTCATTTCCCCTCATCATGGCGAAATGCTATTATCATTCCTATCCTAAACCTGGTCGGGATCATACTGATCCCCTCTAACTACCGACCAATATCACTTACTAGCTGTGTTTGCAAGACTATGGAACGTATGGTTAATAATCGTTTAGTTTGGTACCTGGAAACCAACAAACTCATCACTAACATCCAATGTGGTTTCCGCAAAAATCGAAGTACCATCGATCATTTGGTACGTTTAGAGTCTTTTATTAAAAATTCCATGTTAAATAAACAGCATGCTGTATCAATTTTCTTCGACCTTGAAAAGGCATATGATACAACATGGAAGTATGGAATTCTAAAAGATCTCCATGACTTTGGCTTGAGGGGTTGTTTACCCCAATTTGTATCTCAGTTTTTAGAAGACAGACAGTTTCAAGTCCGCGTAGGTTCTACCCTGTCTGACCATTACAATCAGGATCAGGGTGTCCCACAAGGAAGCATTTTGTCTGTTACCTTGTTTAGCGTTAAAATCAACAGTTTATCCAAGGTTTTAAATGATTCGATTGATGGATCACTTTTGTGGATGATTTTAATATTTCTTGTCGTGGTAAAATATGAATACTATTGAAAGGCAGTTGCAGTTGTGTTTGAATAAGATTCATAAATGGTGCCTTGAAAATGGTTTTAAATTTTCAAAAGCCAAGACCAACTGCATTCATTTTGCAGAAGATATAAGCCACATAAGGACCCAGATTTAGTACTGGATGGAGCTCCTATCAAAGTTGTAAAGGAGGCCAAGTTTCTTGGTATTGTTTTTGATCAACACTTGACCTTTCTACCGCACATAAAACAGTTAAAGACCAAATGCCTGAAGGCACTGGATTTACTAAAAGTAGTTTCAAATTCCAAATGGGGTGGGGATCAGAAGACCCTCCTCCAACTGTACAGATCACTCATTCGATCAAAACTTGATTATGGCTCCATCGTATATGGTGGAGCCTGCAAAAGCAACCTAAAACTTTTAGATTCAGTCCACCACCAAGGTCTAAGACTTTGTCTTGGATCTTTTAGAACTTCTCCTGTTGTCTCTACGTCGAGGCAGATGAGCCATCTCTTACACAACGCCGTATAAAATTATCCCTACAATATATTACAAAACTATACTCTAACGAATCAAACCCTGCATATAACTGCGTCTTCAATCCAATGTACGAGGATTTATACAACAAGAAATCTTCTCTTGTTCCGCCTCTTGGGCTCAGAACTAAACCATTCATTTCTGCTGCTGGCATTCAGCTGGAAAATATATCTCCTTCCCGTCTTCTTTCTTCTCCTCCTTGGCAACTGGTGAGGCCTGAAGTTGACCTAACTCTGACAAAGTTTAAGAAATCTGAAACTAATAAATTACAATATAAACAAGAATATAATCAACTAAAAACTAAATATAATACTTACAAATCCTTATTTACAGATGGGTCCAAGGATGGTGGCGCGGTTTCATGTGCCACTGTCATTGATCCAGAACAATATCTTCTAGAATACCAGATAACAGCTCCATTTTTACAGCAGAAGCAAACGCCATATTAACGGCTCTTAAATATATTCAACGACATCCTAAACATAAACAGTACATTATCTTTTCCGATTCTCTTTCGTGTCTTCAGGCTATTAAAAATCTTTCTTGTAAACATCCACTTTTATTAGAAATTATTGAATTGTATACTGAGCTTGCTACTGGCCAATGCGACATCGTCTTTTGTTGGTTACCCAGCCACGTTGGCATTTCTGGGAACACAATGGCTGATATTGCTGCTAAGGCAGCCCTCATCAAATCTGTGACACCACTTCTTATTCCTTACTCTGATTACAAAGCTTGCATTGGAACTTACATCCGTGATCTGATGCAGAAGAAGTGGGACACCCAAGTAGGTATTAATAAATTACATGAAATAAAACCTTATATTGGTTACACTCACTTGGGTTGTCAGTCCAGATTTGAAGAGGTCATTATGCGACGATGTCGCATTGGCCATACAAGGTATACTCACAACTACTTGTTGAAAGGTGAAGATCCTCCGTTTTGTATCCCTTGTGATGAGAGAGTCACAAGTCAAGCATCTCCTGCTTGACTGTGTCGAATTCTCCATCATAAGGGATAAATATTTTAATGTTAAAACTGTTAAGGATCTTTTTAACACTGTTCATGTTCATTTAATTCTTGGTTTTTTAAAAGAAATTGATTTGATTACTGATTTTTGATTAATATGCTCTGTAAGTAGATGTATTTTAATGATTGGTAGTTTAGATTGTTAACTTAGATTGTTATTGGCTGTGCCCTCAAAGGGGGTTAAAGTATCGTAAAATTATTGTCCTCCTGTGAGGGTACGTAAGTCCCAAAACATTTCAAGTAAATTTCAGTCTACCAGGTTTTTAATCGTTGTATTTTTGTCATTTTAATGTCTGGCTAAATCTCAGTATAAACGCCAATGGCTGAAGGGATGGTGTAAATCCAGCTAGGGTCCATGCAGGTAGCAAAAGTAATGTAAGTCCCCATGGGCCTTAGTATGGTGATCTACCTTCAGTTGTTGGCGATCTATAGCCCAGTTTTACATCGTATTGTCTTCTTTAATTGGAATATTTTAGCTTTGTTCGCTAGTTTTATATTCATATCTGTGATCATCTAGTATTTTTACTGTCCTTCGTCGACAGGTGTTTTATAATATACCTATATTTCATTCCAATATCAAATGTTCTCGTCACGATATGGCTGAAATATTGCCGATGTGACGTTAAATATTAACTCACTCACTCACTATGACGACGTGCATGCGTGTGTATGTGTAGGTGCGGCTGCTTGTACTAGCCCAGACTTAAGTTGGTTTTATAGTGCTAGCCCACTGAGATACCATGCCGCAGTGAAGCATGAATACCCCACCCAGACACATAATACTGACGCCGAGCCGACCAGTCCTTGATGTACCCATTAATGCCGAGCGCCAGGCAGGGACCAACAAGTACCATATTGTAACGTCTTTTGGTATGACGCGGTCGGGGATCGAACCCGCGACCTTCCGCTTTCCGGGCGGACGCTCTAACCACTACAGCACGGAGGCGATACAGTTCCCGGAGGAAGTTGCTCAGTACCGTAGAGAAGGCCTGATTCCCCTGCTCAGATCAGCTAGACAAAAAGGCAAACAAGCCTACATGGCCATCGACAAGCTGTATGTGGACAGGAGGCTGCAGTCCGTACCAACACATCCTCCCTACAGGATGGCAAGCGTTTCTCGTCCGTGTCGAAGATGGCTAGTCTTCCTCCTGGGACCTCAGTGGCACACACCGACTGAACAGTCGCCCACTTCAGTTTGTCGTCGGCATGAATCTTGTAGCAGAAGTTGAGGTCTTTATTTCAAATGTAGTCTTTAGGACAACCAACCGCATCTGCAATAGTGCGTTAATAAGTGAGTGAGTTACAATTTTACATCGCATCGGCAATATTACAGCGATGAAAACAGGGTAATCAATTTAAATAACTGTCGACAAAGGAGAGTAAAACCAACTAAACTATCACAGATATATACTTAAAACTAGCAATTAAATCTAAAATACTTTAACTGTAGAGGACGATACAATATGAAAACAGGCTATTGATCGCCAACAACTGAAGGTAGATCACCATACTAGGGTCCATGGGGACTTACAGTACATTTGCTTCCTGCATGGATCCTAGCTGCATTGACCTTCGTTGGACTTACACCATCCCTTCAGCCGCTGGCGATTGTAGGAAAAGTTTAGCCGAATTTTAAATGAACAAGTATACTACGTTTAAAAATCTGGGAATGCTTAAATTGAACTTTGAAAGTGTGTTAATGAGCTCGATGGAATGGTGGATGACTATAAATGTGGAGACAAATCCAAATTCAAATACAATCGAATATTAAACATAGCAACATACCTTCAACATACCAGGAGTGAGTGAGTGGCCTTAGTTTTAGGCCGCCTTTGGCAATATACCAGCAACATCATGGTGGGGGACACCAGAAATGGTTTCCACACATTGTACCCATATGGGGAATCGAACCCGTGTCTGTGGCGTGACGAGAGAACGCTTTAACCACTAGGCTACCCGGCTGCCCCACAACATACCAGGAATCACAAATGAAATATAGAATTCGCACCAACAGCTAACGGAAACTGGCAGCTTGAGAACTCTGCAGCACCACAGTGAGTATGTGAGTGAGTTAATATTCATCGTTACTTTGGCAATATTTCTCAGCCATGTCGTGCAGAGATCAATGTATCTATTAAAGATAAATCATTTTAGACTATAACAAAACTGCCGTCGATGGACAGCAAAACGTCTAGAGTATCACAGATGTAAAGTTAAAACTAGCATGTTAGACACCATAGGGACTTACAGTGCGTTTGCGTCTTGTATGGACCCTAGATGGATTCACACTATCCCTTCGAATGTTAGCAACTTTAGAAAATCAAGCCATAAATTAACAAGAGGTTACAACATGACAGTTTTCCTTTCGCCAGTCATCTCAGCCTTCATTTGTGAATGGCTGTGTGTATTTCATCACAAGGGATAAGTATTTCAATGTAAAAACTGTTTTTACTACTGTTAATTTTCATTTAATTATTGTTTTTTTTTAAAGAAACGGAATTGATGCATACATTTTTACATATGTTTTGTAAATAGATAAATGTTTTATAATTGGTAGTTTAGACTATCAACTCATCTTGTTAGTGGCTGTATTATGGTCCTCCTGAGGGGGTACGTGCCAAATCAATTATAGTAAATTTAAACGTACTACTATTTTTAACTGAAGCATATGTGTTATTTTAATGTATGGCTAGATTGCCCCAAATTGCTACCATCTGAAGGGATGGTGTAAAATCAGCTAGGGTCCATGCAGGAAGCAAATGTACTGTAAGTCCCCATGGTTCCTATTATGGTGATCTACCTTCAGTTCTTGGCAATCTATAGCCTGTTTTATATTGTATTGTCATTTTATAGTTATATGTTTTAGATTTAATTACTAGTCTTAAACTGACATCTGTGATAGTCTTTACTGTCCTTCGTTAACATGGATTTATAACTTACCTGTATTTATCATGAAATTATAACTTGTTTTTAGTCACGATATGGCTGAAATATTGCCGATGTGACTATAAATTTAACTCTCTCACTCACTCACTCAGCCAAAGACAAATATAAGTGGAATTCATGTAGATGTTCCTAAAATGCTTTAATAAAAAGGTTCGAGACACTAATAAGATGACAAATTCCCGAGATCATGGCTTCATTCTACAAAAAGAAATTAATACTTATTAGTTATTTATATAGCGCTTGTTTCTAGGCCATGAAAGTCTGCTTAAAGGTGCTTTTTAAGAAACAGCTATGACAAAGGGGTTTCCATTGAATGCTGATCCGAATAAGTGTGTTTCAAAGCCTTTTAAAGTCAGATAAGTTCTGAGGTTGAAAAGGTATTCCAAAGTACTGGTCCATCTTCTGGAGAAGGTTTTGTCACGAAAGGAGCTGGAGCGGTACAGTCAACAAATGTTGGCTGCTGAATCGTAAAGATCGGGATGGAACATGATCTTTAATACGATCACAGATGTATGATGGTGTCTGTCCTTGCATTGAGTTAAAAACCAGTGCTTGTTCTTAAAAATGAATTCTAATATATATATGGGCAGCCAGTGAAGTTTCTTGAGCACAGGTGTGACGTCGTCATATTTCTGTGTGCATTTGGATTCAGTCCAAAGAATATCCAAAGTCTTGGTAGGAGGTTACGAGTACTGGCTGCTGTTTCCCTGACGTATCATGCTTATATTTCTCATATGAAAAAGGTGTGGTGGTGTATTTGGACCAAACTCGAGTGATTGGATGAAGTAACATGTACCATGCCCACATTCTGCATTCAAATTTCGAAATCTGTGCGGGATTTTTTAATTTAAAACCATTCTGTTTGAGACTGATGCCATGTCTAGTCGCGAGAGGGAAAATATCATAAACGACGTTACACTGTCACAAATAGTTGACGAAATTGGGGGCGCTAAACTCTGGGATGATACAATCGACAACATCACTCTCTCGCAAGCTGCCGTATAATAAAAACTAAGTTTACTGTGTTATAGGGATTGACGCAGTTATCAGTGTCGAAGTCGGGCAACATTTACCAGAACTATATTTTCAATAATTGAGTTCCCAAAATTATGAAAGTACTTAAAAACATAACTATTTTGTGATTCAAACAGTTAATGATGTATTTGTCATTATTTTCATTAAAAGAGTAAAACAAACGTTGGTTGTCTTTTTACAACGTTTACATCATTTGAGACAGACAGTTAAGTTTGTTAAACGTAGGCGTGGCTAAAATTGCAAAGAGTCAATCAGAGAGTTGCTGTCGAAGGCAGCTCAAAACCGTGGTGTAACTATACGATACATCCCGGCTGAGATCAAAAGGACAGCAATCGGAGCATGGTACAATATGTGGGAAGTGGAAGGACTGGGCATTACGGCCGGGACAGGTTAAGTGAGGTGAGGTGAGGTGAATTGGGTTCAACGTCGTGCTTGAGAATATTTCGCTCATATGACGACGTGCATGAGTGTGTATGTGTATGTGCGGCTGCTTGTACTAGCCCAGACTTAAGCTGGTTTTATAGTGCTAGCCCACTGAGATACCATGCCGAAGTGAAGCATGAATACCCCACTCAGACACAGTATACTGACTCCGAGCCGACCAGTCCTTGTTGTACCCAATAATGCCGAGCGCCAGGCAGGGACCAACAAGTACCATATTTTAACGTCTTTTGGTATGACGCGGTCGGACAGGTTAGGACGTGTGGGCCGACGTGTGTTGTCGACGTCATGCCCGCTAGATCTAGACCCGGTTTGAGGTATGGCCCAATACTGCCGTTTTCGCGCTGCTGACAAATTTTCCTGCTTCGAAGTTTCTTCAATGGGATTAGATCAATTCTTCTTCAAACCATTCGCGTTTTACTTCAAAAACATCAAAGATGCTGCCGAGGTAGAAATCACCGATGTCCGACATGTTTGTTCACAAACAAAAGGGTTAACGAGTTCAGTTTATTCATAACCGGTGAATCGGTCACTTTAATTAGCGGTCCTTTTAAGTACAGTTTTGAAGAGCTCTCAGCCAATCAGAATCGAGTATCACACAAAGTCGTGCTAGAATGTGGAAATAATGTCAGCTAAGTCAATTCTTTGTACATTGTATGCTATTGAAAAAAATATTTGTGTTGCATTAATGTTTCTTCTTCATTACAGTATTTGATGGAGCGCTGCTAAACATAATCAAAAGTAGGGATAGAAAAGACAAATTAAACATTGATTTTTTAACCTCCAGAGAGTGGAAAACAGTATACAGAAAAACACGTCGTATATTTGTATCATTGATTCCATGTGACCAGACTGTACGGACAGAAACACATTTCTCAGTTGGTTCCCGAGCTGTCCATTATAGTGGCTGCATTTAAGATGTCCCTTCGGAAACATCTGCATGTCAAGTGGTGTACCAACATGTGTATTATGCTATGCTGTTCCTTGGGTAAGTATGGTTTACGTGGGATTATTGTTGATACCACAGTGATATTGCATTTGCTCTGAGTTTGATGAATATCTGTCAGATTTCCTGTAAAATCCACAAGAAAAACATTGGTATTTACAAAAATTTACAATTTGTAAATATCATATTTACAAAAACTTCCAAAATTGTAAAGATGATATTTACAAGGCTTGTAATTTTATTTGTAAATTTAGGAAGGATTCTACCACTACGTCTTTCAATTTTCCCTTTGCCCAAGGATGCCCATGAGTGTATAGACTTAACTGTTTCACGCATCTGTTGTTCTGTTAGAGTTCATAGTGTTGATATACATCATGCATCTTGCATGTGACATATTTATTCATGAGAACTGCAAGAGTAAGTGGCTTTAGTATTATCCATTTGTGTGCTTTATCAGAGATACATTTTTGAAAGTTGGGATCATGTTTAAAGCAAGTGTTTTCTATTCGCCGTCCTATGCGATCAACAAGAAACCAAATCTATATATTAGTATAACTTTACTCATCTACATCCTTCTTGTTCTAAGTGTCAAAAATTGATATTGACTGTTATATTTGACCCTAGTAATGCTAGCATTTTCCACAATACCGTTTTAAGTGTATGCTTTATTTGTTATCCAAAAAAGGGCAAATAAGTTTTTCCCCCTGTCACTGTTCGTGTAAATACAAATTACATACACCATGTTAAATGGACAAAGGTGTATTACATGTCATAAACGTGAACCCTTGCCGGGGCATGATAGGCTTATTGTAGTAGAATACATACTCTAATTAACACCTGCCACAAGGTTTCGACTGTTTGGGATTGTGCTCAGAGACGGTGTTATGCAATTTGTGTATTCACGAAATATCATGAGTGAGTGAGTTAATATTTAGCGTCACATCGGCAATATTTGAGCCATATCGTGACAAGTATATCAATATTAAAATCAATAAATTTAAAATGTAAAAAACTGCCATCGAAGGACAGTAAAAATACTAGAGCATCACAGATATACTTGTAACACTAGTACGCTATATCATAAAATTAAATCACTATGAACAATACAAAATAAAAACGGGCTATAGATCATCAACAACCGAAGGAGATCACCATTATAGGGACTTACAGTTCTTTGGCTAGTTGCATGGACCCCAGATGGGTTTACACCATCCCTTCAGCTGCTGGCGATTGTGCTGAGTTTTAACCATTTAATTTATTAAAAATAACAAATATACTACGATTAAAAGTTTGGTAGTGCTGAATTGATTTTGAAGGATTAGGACTTACGTAACCTCTCAGGAGGACAATAATTTTACAATACTTCAAGCCCCTTTGAGGGTACAGCCCCTAACAATCACAGTTGCTATAGCTAATTTATACTAGCATGTTTAAAATATCAATTATCTATTTACAAACATATTCAAAAGTTATCTAATTCTAGTTCTTTAAAAGAAGTATTGTACAATTATTGTCCCCCTGAAAGGGTACGTAAGTCCTAAAACATTCAAAGTCAATTTAAATCTATCCAACCTTTTTAATCGTAGAATATGTGTTTTTTTAATGTATGGCTTAATGTGTCTAAACTGCTAACGGCTGAAGGGATGGTATAAATCCAGCTAGGGTCCATGCAGGAAGCAAATGTACTGTAAGTCCCCATGGTCCCTAGTATGGTGATCTACCTTCAGTTGTTGGCAATCTATAGCCTGGTTTTACATTGTCTTGTCATTTCTAGCTAACATGTTTTAGATTTCATCACTAGTTTTAACTGGATTTCTGTGATATACTAGTAGTTTTACTGTTCTTCGTCAACAGGTTTTATTTTTAATTTTATTGATATATGATATAATCATTAATTGTTCTCTCGTCACGATATGGCTGAAATATTGCCGATGTGACGATAAATATTAATTTACTCACTATTTCTTTAAAAAAACCGATTACTAAATAACATTATAAAAAAGATCCTTAATTGTTTTGACATGAATATTTATCCCTTGTGATGGAAAAAATGAAATATCAGGAAATTATCAATAGATAATTGTTATGTTCTCCACACGGGCGGATAGAGGACAAAAACAAATGAGGTTAGGTGAAATTGGGTTTAACGTCGTGCTTGAGAACATTTCGCTCATATGACGACGTGCATGCGTGTGTATGTAGGTGCGGCTGCTTGTACTAGCCCAGACTTAAGTTGGTTTTATAGTGCTAGCCCACTGAGATACCATGCCGAAGTGAAACATGAATACCCCACCCAGACACATTATACTGACTCCGAGCCGACCAGTCCTTGATGTACCCATTAATGCCGAGCGCCAGGCAGGGACCAACAAGTACCATATTGTAACGTCTTTTGGTATGACGCGGTCGGGGATCGAACCCGCGACCTTCCGCTTCCCGGGCGGACGCTACAGCACGGAGGCGATACAGTTCCCGGAGGAAGTTGCTCAGTACCGTAGAGAAGTCCTGATTCCCCTGCTCAGATCAGCTAGACAAAAAAGGCAAACAGGCCTACATGGCCATCGACAAGCTGTATGTGGACAGGAGGCTGCAGTCCGTACCAACACATCCTCCCTACAGGATGGCAAGCTTGACCCTCAGGACAGGGACTCCCTAGGACAGGCACAGTGGACATGCCAACCCTAGTCAGAGATGTGGAACTCACAGGACTCACACTCTAATACTGACCTGGGCCCACTTGCACAAAGCGATTGTAGGCTAAGACCGTTGTAAGTTACAATCGAAACTTACAATTGGTCCGGACCAATTGTAAGGAGCTAAGATCATTGTAGTCTGTGACAAAATGGTGTTCAAGTTTCACGCAAATAATTAGCTTTACGTTTGGAGATAGCGTGCTTTTATATTGCATAAAACTGTACTGTATGATTCGCCTCGACACTTCAACAACACGGAGAATGCACAACCGATTTAACGTCGGATACATTGTTATTTGCTGTAGTGAACCACAGAACTATCGAGTCGAAAAACAAAGTACTATTCCCAACCGATTCAATGTTGGAATACGTGTGAAACAACATACCTTTTTGATAATCAAGGAAGGATACTAGCAAATGGTGTCCGCGTGCGATTAACAATGGCCGTGACCTTTTCATTAACTCAAGAGCAGATAATTTTAGTTTATGGGCAAGATGGGAGTGGTTTCCCCTGGCTTATGCCGTTGCCGTAGAGTCTGTCATGCCCAATGGCAGAGCTCAAGATATTTTCTTTTCGGTGATGGAGTGATTTTGTCTTAGTTAATCATTAAAGTAATCAAGTTAACGTGCAAAATCAAGATTCAATTTTAATTTCACTTTTAGAAAAATATTTATCAACGCAATAGGGTCATATCATTAATATACTGTGAATGAGTATTTAACAACTGCTCTCTCGATATATTATTTGATATTCGTATTTCCCTGTCATGCATTCTTTACAACACTTCTGTAGCCATATTACATTTTCTGGTTATATTGTGAGAAAACCAATACTTCTAGGGTATATTTTTGATTTTACACACACAAAAAAAACAAAAAGGGAAAAAAAACAGCTGTGCATTAAACAATGTCTCATTGACAACCAGTGGCAAATCATGCATTTAGGTGTTATATCATAAGGAAATATTGTCGATATTTGATATACTATTATAATTTTCATAATTATTAAGTCACTAAATCTAGACCCAAATTTATGAATGTATTTTTTCGCAGTTCAATATTTTCATAAAACATGGGTAGGTATTTCCGTGGTTGAAATATCACATTCTCAGTTCATAAATCAAGACAGTTAAAATATAGAAAAATATATGCTATCGTCCACGTAATCGTTTCCTTCGAAGATTTCTTGGAATGTTTTGCATGAACATTCTGCAAAGTGCGATTGAGGGAGGTATGTATTGTGTGCAGGGACCAGTATCACTCTCTATTTGCGCAGTATGCTATGCGCACTTGCAGACAACTGTAGACAGGAGTCGAGTTTAAGAAATTCGCACCTCCACCGTTGAAGAGTGCGATCTTAGCTAAGATCGCGATCTTAAATCCATGCGGTCTTACAATCGCGCTAAGATCGGCTTTGTGCAAGTGGATTAGGGCAATTGTATGATGATTGTAAAGTTGATTGTAAGGCCCTAAGATTGATTGTAACTAAGATTGCTCTGTGCAAGTGGGCCCTGGACTCACTTAGCTCTGCTACTACTGATGAGGACTTTGTATTTCAGGTAGCACACAGAGGTAAATGTGAACTGTCATACCATGGGGATATCAAACTACTCCAAACTGATACCAAACATAACCACATGTCATATGATACTAGTGATACACAGAAAGATAAATTCTTATGCACCATCTGTTAAACCTAGAACGTGCTATTCATTTGAACAAATACCTGATACTAATTGGGAACAACATTACAAATCTATCGATAAAATCACTTATGAAAGTTGCAACACAAGCTGATAAAGAGAATGATCTAATGCCTAACATTGAAAATACTGTTAGTGCTGATTGTACTTTTGAAGCAATTACAGACTGTAAAAATATTGAAAGAGTTCACATTTGTGATCTTGTCACTAATGCTGACGTTACAATTTCTGTGGCTGAAGGAAACAGTGCCTCGGGTGTTGACAGCATTATACTGCCTGCAGATAATAATATCTTAGATGATGATGATGCTTATGATGACGCTGATGATGATGATGATGATGATGATGATGATGAATGTGAACACTTAGATATACCTTTTCAAAATTTCCTCCAAATACTATCGTTAAATGTATGTGGATTAAGAAATAGATAAGAAGACAAGGAATTCCTGAATCTAATTGACAATAATGACATTATTGGTTTTCGGGAAACAAAGACTGATCATTTAGATGAACTACAGATAGATGGTTATACTCTATATCGTAAACATAGAACCGGTGCCAGGAGAAGGTATGTGGGCATTGGAGTAGCCATTATAAATAAATATAAAGATTTTGTTACTCAATCAGATGATACCTGCAGTTATGTTTTATGGATTAAGATCAGTAAAGCATTATTTGATTTAGATCAGGATATGTACCTTGGTATTGTATACATACCGCCTGAATGATCTAAATATGCAAATACAGATAGCTTTCATGATACTGAACAGTCAATTATAAATTACCTTGCTAAAAGCCCATATGTCTCTTTAGTAGGGGACTTTAATGCAAGAACAGGTACCTTATGTGATTACAATATTTTTGATGAATTCCTGAAGGATGAATTTGACTAGGACAATGCAGATATTGATGCCGAACAAACATTGAATGATGCAATGCCAGATATTGATACGTTTTTCAATTATTTTAAATTTCAAAATAGTACTGAAGTGGTAACCAGTAATGACAACGAGAGCACAGATGAAACTGATTCTATTTCAGAAACACATGACGAATTGAGATGACGATATAACGCTGCAGGAAATCATAAAAGCAGCAAAGAATTTGAAAAGAAATAAAGCTTCGGGTGTAGATCAGGTAGAAAACGATTACATTATAGATTAGGCCGAAATATTAGCACCGGTTTATGTTGAATTCTTCAATTTGGTACTTACAACTGGTTCTTTGCCTGAAATGTGGCTTAATGGCATCATAAAGCCTGTATATAAAATAAAGGCGATACCAAAGACCCAAGCAATTATAGACCTATCACAATTTTAAGCTGCTTAGGGAAACTGTTCACATGAATACTAAATACGCGACTTTCAAACTTTCTTGACAAAAACGCGATTTTATCCTATCCTCCGCCAAGGCTGGATTTCGTAAACATTTCATGACGGCCGACAACGTATGTGTTCTCCATCTACATACACAGTTCCTAAAGCTATCGAAAAGAAAATTGTACTGTGCTTTCATTGATTTCTCCAAGGCTTTTGATACAGTTTGGATAGCAGGATTATGTTAAAAAATGCAGAAAAATGGTATTAAAGGTAAAATTCTTACATTAATAATAAACATGTATAAATTCATCAAATCTCAAGTTCAGGTAAATAAAAGTTATTCAGATTACTTCCCATGCCTCACCGGAGTAAGACAAGGAGAGAACCTTTCTCCGCTGCTGTTCTCTATATTCTTAAATGATTTTGAATCATACTTGTTATCAAAAGGTTGTGCAGGGGTAAGTGTCGATATCAAGTGCCAGATAACTCCGATGTCATTATGTGGATACAATTCATTGTATTACTTTACGCTGATGACACAGTTATTTTGGATGTTATACCAGAAGGCCTACAAAAGTCACTTAATGCTTTCTGTGATTACTCAACTTCGATGAAGTTGAATGTGAATATGAGTAAAACTAAAATATTCATATTTGGAGGAGGGCCAGCTAAATCCTCGAAACTAACATTCTTTTACGGTAAGAAAGTTTTAGAAATAGTTGATAGCTATACATATCTTGGGATTAATATGCATAGAAATAGACGATTTAAAAGCGGAATAAAATCATTATGTGACAAAGCAATGTATGCATTACTCAAGAAAGCCCGTAACCTAAACCTACCTTTGGATACGGTGTTAGCATTATTTGATACTTTAGTTGTTCCTATCCTAACATATGGCTCAGAGGTATGGGGTTTTGAAAATTTGGACTTAATTGAACGGGTACACCTTAAATTTCTTAAACTAGCTGCATGTTAAGAAACTCTACGCCGTGTTTTAATGTATATGGCGAACTTGGAAGACAGCCGTTACATATTAAGATATACAAACGTAGGATAGCTTTCTGGCATAAGTTGAATCTTCCAAATGATGTAATAAAATTATCCCAAGTAATTTAAATCATTTTGTCACATTGGACTCTCAAATCAATTGAAACGATTATTCCTGGCTCAATTCCATCAGGCGTATCCTAAATAATCTTGGACAAAGTAATGTTCTAAACAACCCACTTCGGTATTCCACTCCATGGTTAGTATCAAATGTTGAACGAATCCTTAAAGATCAGTTTATTCAAAATTGGAGAGAAAATACCACGGTAAGCCCAAAGGGTATCTATTATCAATGGTACAAACACTCCCCAGATTTTGAAATATATCTTCTCCTTCCTAAAGCTACATCACAGCAACTATTGATGTTCCGAACCATAAACCATAACCTACCGGTTGAGACTGGCCGCTGGAGTGGAGTACCCAGAGAAAAGCGACTTTGCCCTCTCTGCAGCTCACCAGCAGTTGCAGATGAGTTCCCTTATCTTTTTAAATGTGAAGCCTTTATTTCAGAAAGATCAATTTTTATCCCAAATCAATTTCTACAATGGCCGAATTTCTCAAAAATGGCGAAACCTCTTCAAATCCAAAAGAACAAACACTTTACGTAACTTAGCAAAATATATTAGAATTGTTTCCGAAAGGCCACAAATAAAACCTAATTTGTAACATTTACGCCTTTTCAAATGATATATCTTTCTACATGTATATGTATTGTAAACTTCGATGTACATCCCTGCTATCTTGGCATTTATTATATTCATCTGTATTTAATTGTTTCATGTACCACTGTTGGTTGGGTTTTGAGAATAAAGATGATGATGTAATAAGGTTATTTCCAGATTCCACATTAATCTATTACTAACTATTCGTTCCATGGTTTTATAGCGACATGTTATAGATGGTGGTATGTAATTAGAAGGATCAACACGACCCCGACCAGACTATGCTATAGGGACGACAGTGGCATTATGCCACGAGGGTGGAAAATTCCCCACAAGTCCATCTTTCATGAAATTATTTTTAGAAGTGTTTCCAGACATTATTCAGGTAAATGCTTCACTCGCCCTTTGTGTATATTATCCCGTTGCGCTGTCACTAACTTGCTCTAATGATGTATGGAGCTCACGTAGTGAAAATAATTCGTTGTAGCCTCTGCAATTGCCTGAGTTGAAATATCTTTTCTTCACCTAGTGTTTCTGATACTTTTTGAAACCCGGGGTTTCACCAAGTTTACGGGCAATGTCAGCGTTATCAGTTAATAAAATGTCACCGTCCGTCAGATGGTGAACAGTTACTGTAGATTATGAACCTTTGCTTTTCATTCTTTGTATCGAGTTTCACATCTTTGACATTTTGTGTACAGAACGTTTTTACTCCAAGATAGTTTCTCCAAGTTCGACGCTTTTAACCCATATATGCATATGGTCTTAGTTTGTGCGCTAGTTTCTGTTGGTAAGTAGTGAATGGAATGGGGTGTCATTTCACCAGAAAATATTTTTTCCGTACTTTCTTTACAATGCAAAAGTGAGTCCTAAAAATGGGACGATGTGCACCGATGGGTACTGGGTTATTTTGCAGTGTTGGATAGGTGTCTGCACAGGACGTCGACCTTTGGGTGAAATGTCACGGTTCAGGTAAGAAAAAAGGTCGACGTCCTGTCCATTTGACATTATACCAATTAACAGGGGATTAAAAAGACAGAGATAATCCAGTGTTTACACAAGGTGATCATCCGGATTATGCGGTTGAAAGCACAGACAACAGGAGAAAAGTATTATATTTCGTCCATTTTATTTCTGATTCGAAATCATCCCACATGAAGCAGGTGAGATGCAGCATCTGCAAAATCTCTGGTGTTGATGAGTCCATTTCCTAAGATCATGTCTTAGGACTCCTTAGGACTCCAAATCCCTGTACTTCTTTTTCTTCAAGGGACGTTTTTGTCCACCGCCGAACTGCAACAGGCGGACTTCGGTGTGAGTCTGCTCCTTTGCAAGAAACTTGATAATTTCAAAGATATTGGGGTGCGCCTTTCCCACCTTTGTCTTGAGACCAAATGGTTGTTGGTGCGGGGGCCATCAGAATCATGGTGGTTCCACTGTGGTCTATGGAGGCCACCCTCGATCCAGTAGCTGGTGATGTAGTCACTGGTGTCTCGGCATCGTGGGTCGTCGGACATGGTTACACATATTATAATACATACCTCGTGGACTGGTATCAACGGTAACACAGCACATCTCGTGATGAATCTCCTGATTTCGTCATTTTCACTGTATGCCGTCTGTAGTTGATCTTGTTGGGTTTTCCTCCATATACACTGGGTGTAATGGAAAAAGCAACCTTTCCGTTCTGCTTGGGAGAAGACAGCTGCAGAGTCATTCCGTGCAGCGAACTCATAGTCCATCTGAAAGATAAACAAAGTTGATTCTTAATTCATTTTATAAATAAGCACTTTACAACACTCTACTCCTATGGAGAAATTGTTAGATTTAAAAAAAATATCTATTATATGGTACTATTACCTGAATCTTTTGCGGTTGCATCAAATAGCCTCTCGTCACGCAGGCATCGCACAAAAGTCTGAACATTTTCGTGTATGTTTCTTATCTCTTGTCTGGTAAAAAGAAAAACACGAGAGAAGGGCGACTTTGCCCTCTCTGCAGCTCACCAGCAGTTGCAGATGAGTTCCCTTATCTTTTAAATGTGAAGCCTT